>NC_053026.1:544974466-544987598 GCF_003073215.2 Triticum urartu
AACCAGCCCCTGATGGGCTGGTGCGCCCCACCCAAGGGCCCAAGGCGCCTAGGGTTGGAAACCCTAGGGGGCCGTTGCCCCCCGAGGGGGCATGCGCCCCCCTGGTTGGAAACCCTAAGGGGGCCGTTGCCCCCAGGGGCGCCTGCCCCCGGATATAACTTTCCCAATTTGTACTCCAACTCTTGCCGTTTCCGGCGTTAAGTTATTTTATTTTCTCGGGTTCGGGTCTTTGTCTCTGTGTGTTGTTTTCCGTTGTCATGCATCTCATATCATGTCATCATGTGCATTGCATTTGCATACGTGTTCATCTCATGCATTCGAGCATTTTCCCCGTTGTGCGTTTTGCATTCCGGCGCTTCGTTCTCCTCCGATGGTCATTTCTAGCTTTCTTTCGTGTGTGGGGATTAAACATTTCCGGATTGGACCGAGACTTGCCAAGCGGCCTTGGTTTACTACTGGTAGACCCCCAGTCAAGTTTCGTATCATTTGGACTTCGTTTGATACTCCAACGGTTAACCGAGGGACCGAAAAGGCCTCGTGTGTGTTGCAGCCCAACACCCCTCCATTTTGGCCCAAACCCCACCAAAACTCTCCATCATCTAGAGTCGTTGATCACGATCGCGCGTGCCGCGAAAACCGCACCTCATTTGACTCTCCTAGCTCCCTTACCCTATTAAACCCCCCCCCCCGAAAATCCGGATCTTCTTCTTCCCCCCGAAAACCCTAAAATCCTCTCCGCAGCCGCCGCCGGACGTTTTCGCCGATGGTCACAGCCGATCTCCGCCTCCACCGCCACGTGTCGCCGCCATTCCGGCGCCCCGCGCCCACATCGCTCAGCCGCGCGGCCCGGGCCGAGCCCGAAGCGGGCCCCCGCGGGCCCCGCCGCCCGCGCACCGCCCGAACGGCCTCCTGCGACCGCCGGCAAGTTGCCGCACGCCGCCACCTCTCCTCGCCTCCGACCGCCGCCCGCCTTCGCCGCACATCGCCGGCCGTCAGCCCGAGCCGCCGGAGCTCCTCGCCGATCCCCGCCGCTACCTCGCACCGGCCTCTACCGCGTCGCCCCGTACGCAGCCGTCACCTCGTCGCGCGCCGCCGGCCCGGCCCGATCCGGCGAGATCGGTCCGGCCCTAGCCTTCCGACCTCCCCGGCGACCCCGAGCACTATTCGGCCAGATCCCGGCGATCCTCGACTTCCGTGCCAAAGTCAACCCTAGATCCGGAGGTTGAAATTTTGTCTAAGTCCCAGAATTTTCAGTTCAAGTGCTCTTGTTCATGACCCCGTAACTTTGCATCCGTAGCTCCGATTCGTCCATATAACATATCAAAATGTTCATCTCAGAGAGTACATCATTTCATTCCATTGCATCATTTTCATTTGAGGTCATCTTGATGCCCGAAATGCTATTAGAAGAGGGCTACTTGAGTTAATTGTCAGATCTGCTACTCCATCTTAGACATTTGTCATATTTGCCATGATTATTCTGTGCATGTTATGCCCTGATGCTCTACATATGTTTTGTTAAGAGTTTTGTCATCTTTCCAGAGGTGCAACCCATGTATTTTTGTGATGTGTGTGGTGCCTAGTGCAAGCTTGCAAAGTGAGGCACCCGGTAACTCTGTTTTCAGGGACTTGGCAATTTCACTAAGTCATGGGGTTGTTTATCTCATGATGCCATATGTTCATGTTGTTTCCTAGTGATCCGTGCCTCTTTTGAGGATGATCAGTAAAGGAGTTTTGTTAATATTGTAGTGCTCTATCCATCCATGTCTTCGTTTGCAATTATGGAGCACGCTAGCTTGACTCAATCGAGCTCTACTTTTTCTATTTTGTGAATCTGGGCAGATTGTCAACTTGTTTGCAATTTTGCCGATGATGTTGTAGTTGATCCGTGCATGCTATGCCATTGTTCTTGCCATGTCTAGCTTGCATTTTGTGCTTTATTAATGGATGTATGCTTGTCTTGCCATGACTTGCACCGTAGTGAGTGCATCGAGCTCGTAAACATGCCTACTTGAATTATGTTTTAGCATGTGTCAGTTTTTACTAAGTCTGAAAACTGATTATGTTTTTGCTATGTTCATGTGCTTGTTAGTATATATACTGACCCCTTTTGGCTCAAGGTCACTAAGGGACTAATGTTAAGCTATTTGAGTAGCTCCATACCATGTTTTACTTTGCCATGTTCAGGTCCTGTAACATGTTGTTTTGTTGCTCCGAAGAGAGCTACTTGGTCTGAAATTTCAGACAAGTGTTAATTTCACGAAGTCTGAGATCTGTTTTGCCATTTGCATTTTTGCCATGCTTGTTTGAACCTGTTAATGGATGATTTGGCCGTAGCTCAGTGCTAGACTTTTGTTAAGCATCTTGAATGCTTTCCTGCCATGTATTTCCATGCCATGTTTGGGTGCTGTAGCATGTTCATCTCATTGCATTTAGATGGCTACTTGCTGTAAATCGCAGACCGGTGTCATATTTGAATCGCTTGCCATTTTCAAACTGTAACTCCGATTCCGGCGTTCTTTATATCGTTTTCAAGCGATTTCATCTCATCTTTCTAGTGACACACTTGGATTTCCAAGTTGAGGCCAGGTTCATGCATTTCCTGTCATATCTTGCATATGCATCCCGCATCGCATCCCGCATAGCATACCATCATTGCATCTTATTGTTTGAGCTTGCACGTGATTGATTGTATCATTGTTGCTTGTTTGTCTTGTTTGGGTAGAGCGGGAGACGAGTTCGCTAACGAGGAGCCCGTTGAGTTTGCTTTCGAGGATCCAGTCAACTCTGACAGCTTTGCAGGCAAGATGATCATACCCTCGAAATCACTACTATATTTACTATGCTAGTTTGCTCGCTCTTTTGCCATGCCAATGCTACGATGCCTACCTTTTGCTTGTCAGCCTCCCAAATTGCCATGTCAAACCTCTAACCCACCATGTCCTAGCAAACTGTTGATTGGCTATGTTACCGCTTTGCTCAGCCCCTCTTATAATGTTGCTAGTTGCAGGTGAAGATTGAAGGCCGTTCCTTGTTGGAACATTTATTCACTTGTTGGGATATCATCATATTATCTTGTTATCTTAATGCATCTATATACTTGGTGAAGGGTGGAAGGCTCGGCCTCTCGCCTAGTGTTTTGTTCCACTCTTGCCGCCCTAGTTTCCGTCATATTGGTGTTATGTTCCCGGATTTTGCGTTCCTCACGCGGTTGGGTTATAATGGGAACCCCTTGATAGTTCGCCTTGATTAAAGCTTTTCCAGCAATGCCCAACCTTGGTTTTACCATTTGCCACCTAGCCTCTTTTCTCTTGGGTTTCCGGAGCCCGAGGGTCATCTTATTTTAAACCCCCCGGGACAGTGCTCCTCTGAGTGTTGGTCCACCTCGTCAGCCGCCGGTGGCTACCAGGGGTAACTCTGGGCTGGCCTACCAGAAGTTTGGACAATCTGAGTGTGCCCTGAGAACGAGATATGTGCAGCTCCTATCGGGATTTGTCGGCACATTCGGGCGGTGTTGCTGGTCTTGTTTTAACCTGTCGAAATGTCTTGTTGTACCAAGATACCGAGTCTGATCAGAACGTCTTGGGAGGAGGTCTATTCCTTCGTTGACCGTGAGAGCTTGTCATGGGCTAAGATGGGACTCCCCTGCAGGGATTGAACTTTCGAAAGCCATGCCCGTGGTTATGGGCAGATGGGAATTTGTTAATGTCCGGTTGTAGATAACTTGAACCTTAATTCAATTAAAATGAATCAACCGAGTGTGTTACCATGATGGCCTCTTCTCGGCAGAGTCCGGGAAGTGGACACGGTGTTGGAGTAATGTTTGCGCAGGTTGCTCTCTAGTTTCTCGCTCGCGCTTTGCCTCCTCTTCTCGCTCTCTTTTGCGAATAAGTTAGGCACCATATATGCTAGCCGCTTGCTGCAACTCCACTTATATTCACCTTACCCTACCTATTAAGTTTAAATAGTATTGATCGCGAGGGTGCGAGATTGCTGAGTCCCTGTGGCTCACAGATTACTATTACACCAGATGCAGGTCCAGGTGATTCCGCTCCAGGTGACGCGTTCGAGCTCAAGTAGGAGTTCGACGAGGACTCTCAACGTTACTATGTTTCCTTTCCTGATGATCAGTAGTGGAACGGGACCATGTCGCTTGTTGGGTTATCTTTCATTTTGGCGCCGTAGTCGGGCCATGAGTGTTTGGATGATGTATGTTATTTATGTACTTGATTGACGTGGCGAGTGTAAGCCAACTATGTTATCCCTTTTCATTATCTATATTACATGGGATGTTTGTGATGATTACCTGACTTGCGACATATGCCTTCAATGCGATTATGCCTCTAAGTCGTGCCTCGACACGTGGGAGATATAGTCGCATCGAGGGTTTTACACTGCCGCCCCCCCCCCCTTTTAGATGGGATCTCCAAGGGGGCATGCGCCCCCCTAACCCCTATATATAGTGGAAGGGAGGCAGGGCAGCCGCACCTTGCTCTTGGCGTCTCCCTCTCCCTCCGTAACACCTCTCCTCCCCGCTTGTGCTTGGCGAAGCCCTGCCGGGATCCTGCTGCATCCAGCACCACGCCGTCATGCTGCTGGATCTTCATCAACCTCTTCTTCCCCCTTCCTGGATTAATTAGGAGGAGACGTCTTCCCAACCGTACGTGTGTTGAACGCGGAGGTGTTGTCCGTTCGGCACTTGGTCATCGGTGATTTGGATCACGACGAGTACGACTCCATCATCCCCGTTCACTTGAACACTTCCGCTCACGATCTACACGGGTATGTAGATGCACTCCTATTCCCCTCGTTGCTAGAATACTCCATAGATTGATCTTGGTGATGCGTAGAAATTTTTTAATTTCTGCTACGATCCCCAACAGTTTACTTGAGATCCGATTTACACTTGGCGATTCACTGGCGACCCGCCCTGACCTGGCGGTTTACAAGCAACCCGCCGGAACATTATGACACACTGGTGACTCGGCGGACGGGTCAGATGAATGACAAGGCCCAAGACCCAGAAGGCCGGTTTATGTTAATGGTGGACCGGTTTAAGAGGAAAGGCGTGAGGAACATTTATCTTACAAGGAGTTAAGACCTGGACTTGTATCCGGTTTGTATTAGAAAGTAGACTAGTCCTAATCTTAATAGGACTCCACATATAACCCGCGCCTTCAACATATATAAGGAGGGGTAGGGCTCCCCCAAAAGGGAGAAGATTGACAAGTTTCACAAGTTGGACAAGTTAGATTTAGACAATAGCTCTCAAGATAGAGCACTCTTGTAACCGTGATCATCATCATCAATATCAATGAAGCAGGATGTAGGCTTTTACCTCCACCATGAGGGGCCGAACCTGGGTAAAACATCGCGTCTCTCGTCCCGCTCAACCCCTCTCAAGCTACCACATAGATGTGTTGGCCTCGCGACTAAGTCCTGAGATTAAAGACATCTACCGTGACAATTCCACGACAGTTGGCGCCCACCGTGGGGCATGTGCATGGTGGTATTGAGTTTTTGAAGAGATCTCTCTCAGGGATCGAAAAACTCGCGATTGGACAGACGAAGGAGAGCCGGCACAGAGCACTCGCGCAGGATAACCCGGCGTATAAGAGATTAAGGTCAAGAGAAATTAGGGTTTCGTTCGCGCGCCGCCGTCGTCAGTATTCTTTCCACCGGAGATCAATTTCTACTACAAGCTGTCGTACGGCGCCGCTGCACCCGCACGCCGTTGTGTCCAATCATAGCAACCGAACACAGCCAGCAATTATCACAGGAGTTAAGCCCCGTGGCAGCAAGAATCTTTTTTGCTTGAGTGAAATAGCACATCGGCTCAACAACTAGTGCTTCAATTAGTACTCATTATGCCAGGCTACAGTGTTTTGATACCTACTGCTATGTGTACGGGTGAGGCAGCAACGGCGGCCAGACCCCGCAGAAGAGAGATCCACGTGTGTGCTGCGTGTTGATCGAAAGCAAAACAGACTAGCATATGATATCCATGGGCTAGCACTACGGAACAGAGGAGATAAAAGGAAAAAAAATACGGGGCCATGACGGGAAGTGGATAAGGCCACGGAGTAGGTCTCCGCCTCGGCCTCGGCTGGAGCGCCTGCTGCCTCCGCGGCTGACGAGCAGCAGCGTATCCAAACCCGACAGTCCGCGACCCACCTCGCCTCGGCGACCACAGTTCTACTATGGCCGGCGCGCCGTTCTGCAGTTGCGGCCTCAAGTCGGCGGGCCCGAGCTTCCTCATCCGCCATGGCTCTTCGCTACCTCCACAGAACGCGGCCTGTCACCGCGGCCTGCTTCAACTCGCCCGCTTCTCCCGTGCGCCCGCGCTCCTGTCTCTGAAGTCAAGCCGCCTGCCGTCTGCGTGGACCGTCGCCGCATCAGCCGCCGCAGCCTCACCGCTCCGGGTCGCCTGATTCTGACTCCGCCTCGCCACCACGTGTTTGTCGGCGCGTTTTCGAGCCGTCTTGAGCCGCCACCGCGCCTGTGAGCCGCCACGACTGTCGCGGCCTCTGAGCCGCCCTCGCCGGGGTGCCAAGCTGCTCCTGAGGTCGGCCTACTTCAAGTCGCTGCCGTTACCTTTGCCAATTCACCTCGGTAGACGCGTTTTGTTTTCTGCTGTGGCCTTGCCTCGCCGTCCGCCGTTGCCTCCGTGGCCGGCTTTTGCCGCGTGTTGTTACCGCTCTAAACCGCTGCCGCTCTCAAATCGGTGTGAATGGAGGTGTTATTTCTCCTTCACCTGTTGACAAGACTACTAGGAGATGCAGATTTTAAACAGTGTGAATGGATGATGTTTCAGAAGAAAGTGTTGCAGGCGCTCTACTACAGAGAGTTCATGCCAAAGAAAAAAAAGGGGTCAAACCGGATACTTGTTTGACTCCCGTAAACATGCTGGAAGCAAAATCAGTTAGCACTACAGAATACTACTACCCCACGAGGAGCTTCTGGAGGATTTGATCTGAGTTTAAAAATGAACAGACGCTTCTTGTGCCAACAAAATACTGGTCTGAACCACCTACGGTATTGCCTAAAGGTACCATTCTGAAGCAGTGCAAAACAATTCTGAGAAGGCTTCATTTCAAGTCGCGGTCACCTCTGTGTCCAAACCGTCGTAGCCATGTTGAGCCGCTCCTACTGCACGTTGGGTCGCCCGGCCTTGCGGCCGCCTCCGCTGTGGCATTATGCCTTTTCACTCGTGGATGCACCCTCGCCCTCTTGCGCACTGAGTCGCCGACTACTACTACTGCTCCACGAGAGGACCATTATTCCTTATAAAAAGATGTCGCAAAAAGGGCGTAAGCAAATATTATTTGGGCACCGGTGCTCGTCCTGCGCAAGTTGCCACCCTCGCTACATCAACACACGCGACTGACTCATTGTCCGTGTCCATGGCCGAATTGCCTGCGTCTGTGCCGTTTCTAACGCCGCGGCTGACTCTCTTGCCCGCACCGGCTTACAATGCCGCTGCCGGCTTTCCCCGTCCGCACCGGTTTACAACGCCGCGGCCGATTCATCTGTCTTCTCACGCGGCCGACTCGGCCGTGATTGTTTTCAGTTTCACCACGGTGATCATCAACTCCACGGTGATAATTGCTGACCTGACGCATCAGGTGAAATCCATCCAGCATATTTTTATAAATTATATATTGCTTTATTTAAAAGAGCAATTACTTCGGTTTGCAAGTTGTCCCATGCAGGATTCAAACCGGTCTATATCACGATTAACTATGAAGAATCTCAAGCCAACTCCTCAAGTCGCCTTGAGACTCGAGGGCTACAATGATATGACTCAGCAAAGGTTGCCGGCTTTTCAGTGAAGTCAAGAACCCCAGAACGCTGGAGGGAAAGATAACCCAGTCCCGGAGGCTACTACCATATGGATGAAAATTTAAGGGCCGTCAGAAAATTTCCGGTTCAAAATGAAGAATGCCGGTTTAAAATCTGGTTCAAGGGAAATCTGTTCTCTCACGAAGCTCTGAAGCTCTCAAATACGGTTTAAGAATTACCGGTTCAAAAAGGAATTAACTTCTCACAAGTTCGAGTTGAAAGGCCGTCAGAAAATTTCCGGCTCAAAATAAAGATTCCGGTTTAAAATCTGGTTTAAGAGACTCTCTCCCGCAAAGCTTTGAAGCTCTCAAATCCGGTTCAAACATCCGGCTCAAGTTTTGAAGTTTTCGAATCCGGTTTAAAGTTCTGGTTCAAAAAGAATTAATCTCTCGCAGAATTCTAGTTCTCAGAAAAATTAAAGGTTGCCAAAGAGAACTGCTGCCATGATGCACGGTTCAAACATGGTTGTCCTGCCTTATGGGCTCATCGTCATATGATTACTTGGGGGCTTCCTATTCAAATATAGGTGTATTCACCAAAGAGAACATGGCGTTACTACCCTCTTGATGCGGCTATCAAGACAATATTATCATCAGGGGCCAAAGAGAGCTTGTTGCACACCACAACTCAAACATAGGCACCCGGCGAGCACAGCTCAGAAATATATCACATGGGGGCTTCTGCTTGCAAAGCGGAGTCCTGTCCATTAATCCGGCTATCACGCCACAACAAAGCTTGGGAGCTTCACACCCAAGGGGCCAAAGAGAGTTTGTTGCACACCACAACTCAAACATAGGCACCCATTGAGCACAGCTCACAAAGTTACTTGGGGGCTCTTTGTGTAAAGTAATAAAGAGTTTGAAAGGACCCTTGTAATTGGGTATCGACCCACGGCTTGGAAGCCTGGTGTATTCACCTAAAACCCCGGGTTAGCCTGCCTTCATTAAGTAAGCCACTCCTATCTAGGTAATCCTGGCATGACCCGCCGAACGTTTGACAAGTTACTCTTATACAGACCCTGAACTTGTCAAAGTTAAAACGATGATTGGTTAGTTAGAGGCCCGTCTTTAAAGGCTTTGTCAAATGGTTTAACTCAGCGGCCTGGCAGCCCATGAAAAGCCTCGAGTTTGGGCCTGGCAGCCCTTGAAAAGCCTCGACTAAAAGTTTTTTTCATTTGCTTTTTGTCAAAGTTTCTTCTCCTTTGATAAGGTTTTAAGGTAAACCGGCGTCCATTGACCCGGCCAGACTATAAGTCATTTCATCAGTCCGGTGTTTCTTAACCCGGCACAAGCTTTCAACTATCAGTTGTTAGTACAAACTCAATTATAAACCGGAGTTTTCTTAGCCCGGTCTGGCGTTGACTATAAGTTGCCAGGATGATTATCCGGTGTTTATTACAACCCGACACGGTTTTATTACAAACTGGCAAAATATGACGGGAGTTATCATACTCAAGATTTGGGTTATCACCCTTACTAAAAAAAGTTGGTAAACCAACGATGTGATTCAATGTCACAGGTATGATCTATTTCATATTTGATTATTCTTAAGTGCAGCCTTGGTTATAAACCCGGGTTATATGTTGGGTATTATGACCCGTCCGGCGGTAAACCGCCAGGACACTTTAAACTTGTTGTATGCAGAAACAGGTTGAATAAAGCATAATTACAAATCACCGGTGTTTATTGACCCCGCCTGGCTTTGGACTATAAGTCACAAGTATATATTTGGATTGCGTCATTGGAATTATGCGCTTATAAATCATTGGGTATATTATTCAAATAGCCAACATGGCTGGATTTTTATTATGGTTATCAATAACCAGTATTATGATTAAGGTTTTCAAAGTCGCTTTAGCGCAATGGCTATCATATTATCAATAGATATGATTTATTCTACAATTGAAGGAATAGTCCCGAGTTGTTGCAGGCTTACGACCCGGCACTTGGGGGCTACATTATTTCAGTTGAAATTACATCAAATACACAAGTCTCATGTCGCTACAAGCATGCACCATGACACTTGGGGGCTAATGCAAAGTCATTTTTTGCTCACCTTATTGAAGACCCGACTCATCACATTGTAATGAGCCGGCCCTTGGGGGCTACCAATTGCCTCTGTCAACAATTTAAGGTACAAAGCTTTTTATCCATTACATTGAAGGGTCCACTGCTCAGTTGGTAAAGCACAAGGCTCTTAACCTTGTGGACGTGAATTCAAGCCCCATGACGGGGGTTACATCATATGATGTTATTTTCATTGAAGAATATATCAAAGTCCCAGCTCAATATTATCTTACTAAGCCGGCCCTTGAGGGCTACACGTTGTTGTTCAAAGTTTACAAGATTATATTTACAAAGTCCCTGGTCATTATTGCATAATGACCCGGCCCTTGGGGGCTACACTGGTTGAAGTTTTTATGAGCATCAAGCAATTACAAGTCCCAGGTTGCTGCAAGCATGACAACCTGGCACTTGGGGGCTACATATGTGGAATACTCAATTCTGACTAGTGACTGGGATGAACAACATGGATTTCTTCAAAATTGGTAGTATTTATATTGAAGCAAGTCTTAAGCCATCACTTTGTTCTGCTCAAGACTTGGGGGCTACAGGTATTATATTATTATCGAAGAAATATTTTCAAATTCTCTGTTGAGCAAACCAGATTGACCCGGCGTCACCAATCATTATGACCCTGCGGCTGCAACCCGGCGTCATCAATAATCATGAACCGGCGTTGGCAACAATCATGACCCGGAATTATCAGTTTTTATAACCCAACAATGGTGGTAATCATAAACCGGCAAGTTCTACATCTTCAAGTCGGATGAATATCAGATGAGTATTTCGAGACAAATATTTCTTAAGTTGGCGCTTTGGAAGCCGACTCAAGTGGATTATTCTTCACAATATTTCTCTGTGAGAAACCAATGACAGCAAATTGAGTATGAAGCTGGCTTATTGGCCTGGATTTTCTAGAAGAAGGAAATGACAAGGAATTAAGGATGATCAGGTGCCGGTTTACAAGAATTCTTAACCCGGAGCATAATCTGTCAAGTTTGTTCTTGTGTGTGTTTACAGGATCAGTTTAACCAATGGATAAATCCACAATTAAACTGGGGCTAATGTCGGGGATATACCCCGCGGCGTAAACAGCCGAGAGTATAACCCGGCTGGACTTGGCGGTTTACTTGAGACCCGGTTTACACTTGGTGATTCACTGGCGACCCGCCCTGACCTGGCGGTTTACAAGCAACCCGCCGGAACATTATGACACACTGGTGACTCGGCGGACGGGTCAGATGAATGACAAGGCCCAAGGCCCAGAAGGCCGGTTTATGTTAATGGTGGGCCGGTTTAAGAGGAAAGGCGTGAGGAACATTTATCTTACAAGGAGTTAAGACCTGGACTTGTATCCGGTTTGTATTAGAAGGTAGACTAGTCCTAATCTTAATAGGACTCCACATGTAACCCGTCCCTTCAACATATGTAAGGAGGGGCAGGGCTCCCCCAAAAGGGAGAAGATTGACAAGTTCCACAAGTTGGACAAGTTAGGTTTAGACAATAGCTCTCAAGATAGAGCACTCTTGTAACCGTGATCATCATCATCAATATCAATGAAGCAGGATGTAGGCTTTTACCTCCACCGTGAGGGGCCGAACCTGGGTAAAACATCGCGTCTCTCGTCCCGCTCAACCCCTCTCAAGCTACCACATAGATGCGTTGGCCTCGCGACTAAGTCCTGACACTAAGGACATCTGCCGTGACAATTCCACGACAATACCCATTGGCTGGACTGTTATGAAGATACAAGATTGAAGACTTCGTCTCGTGTCCGGATGAGACTCTACTTGGCTTGGAAGGCAAGCTAGGAAATACGGATATGTGTATCTCCTCTTTTGTAACCGACCGTGTGTAACCCTAACCCTCTCCGGTGTCTATATAAACCGGGGGGTTTTAGTCCGTAGGACAACATACTATCATACCATAGGCTAGCTTCTAGGGTTTAGCCTCTGTGATCTCCTGGTAGATCTACTCTTGTACTACCCATATCATCAATATTAATCAAGCAGGACGTAGGGTTTTACCTCCACAAAGAGGGCCCGAACCTGGGTAAAACATCGTGTCCCCTGCCTCCTGTTACCATCCGCCTTAGACGCACAGTTCGGGACCCCCTACCCGAGATCCGCCGGTTTTGACACCGACAGTCATCATACCATGTTTTTCCACTCAAATGTTGTTCTTGTGCATCAGACATCAAAAAGGAAGAGGGTGATTGCCGAACCTGAAGGAGCACCAGCAAAGTCCTTGAAAAACGTGGTGGTGCCAGAAAAATCAGACAGCACCCCACTTATATTGGTTGTACAACCAGTGACACAAAACGTAGGACCGACTCCAGCAGACTGTACCCATACTTCACTGGCCACACCACTAGCCCCACCACACAGGACCTGCACTCCAGCAAAAGGTATACCGATTTCGTTTGCCATAGCACTAGTTGTACCACAGTAAAATCCCACTTCAGCAAAAAGTACAGCAAGTCCACCGGCCGAAGACCTATCCAACTGCAGAGATGGCCAATTCCTGCAAATTGGAACCCCATTCCATTTATTACCAGTTTAAAAGACAATGCTTTCAATGTTGTTAGGGACTACGTGCATATATTCCCATCATGGGAAGATTATTGTGAGGACAAACACCATTTTCACATCTTCCTGTCCAACTTACGTGGAAGTGCTATTATTCATGGTTATTATTTTCCTGTTTTCTGCTGATTGAACACATCAATGATTTACATTACATTGTTGTAACTAGGCGAGGGTCAATCTGGATAGTCATGACGAGCAAAGCTTGCTTGTGCTTTTCAAGGAAGCATTGCAGCAGTATCGGTGTTACCTGAGGAAATCACACTTTGATGGCAAGTCTATAAACGAATTTCCGGTGAAGTCTCCTGTGCTAAATTTAGAAGACATTGAATGGAAAAACCTTGTTATGCACTAGTTTCATTTCCAGGATGAGGTACTGTCTATGAAATCACATGACAATTTGAACTTCTACTTTTCCGCATGTGCCTTACGGATCTTTTTTGCAGGAAATCTGCTCGAAGAAGAATTCCGGTTTGACAAGAACGACAGGATATCGCAAATATGTTGCCCGCTGCTTTGCTCTTGTTAGTACCTGTTGTCCTGTATCACTGTACTTGCATACATACCTGGTTCATTATGTGACAGCAGTATGCATGATAGCTTGCTTATCAATTGTTCGCTCCAAATTATCTGTCTGTATGA
>NC_053026.1:544988724-545085380 GCF_003073215.2 Triticum urartu
GATTATTTTTTCACTGCCTTGTTTGACCCGCTTGACTACCAACTATGGATTTTAGCAAGCAAAAAATGGATGTTGTGAGAGAGGCTCATGGTGTATTTACATGTGCAAATACACACAAAAAATATTGTTTTGTGAATTAAAATAATTCTTTCAATCCATTACAAATTTGGAACAAAAATGCTCTACACTAAAAAGTTTTTTCCTATTCAACAACTTTTCAAAGGTGTATAAATATTTTTGTTCTAAAACAAAATGGTGCATGTTGTTTGAAACAAAATCTTAACCATTATGTTTTAGAAATTCATGGTTTAGATATAAATGCGAAGTTCACGTGTACCATATACTGAAGAAATTCATTAATGAAAAAGAGGACCGTCTTGGCCATTTCATTGACAACAAAAAATGCCTAAAAATGTCGTGACAAAAAAACAAATATTAGAAAATGGAAAAAACTATAATTTTGTTTTGTAAAAAGTTAGAGCGGGTCGATGTCTATAAAAACTCATATTTTTTCATTACTAAAGCGAAACAAAGAAAAGTCCAAAGCGATAACTACCGGAAGTTCACGTAGTACATGGTGTGTGTTTCGTATGAGAAAAATACAATAATAACGCAAATTCTAAAAGTTTTGTTGCTAGAAGTTCAAGTGCTCGGCCCGGAAAACTTTAAAAATTCTTCTAAAAGAGGTTCACCATGTGTTTAGATGTCCAAAAACAGATACAAAATATGTTGTTTTGGGTGTTTTAAAATAATTCTCTCAAACCAGAGAGAAGTTCAAAGTGATAACAACCGGAAGTTCACGTGCTGCATGGTGTGTGTTTCGTATGGAAAAAATACAATTAAAAGGTAAAAAAATGTTGCTAGAAGTTCAAGTGCTCGGCCCAAGAAAAATCATAAATTCGTGAGAGAGAGGTTCACAATGTATTCAAAAACTTTCCAAACGGTATATCTTATGCTCTATTCCAAAGGGTATATCACACGCTCTATTTCGAAAAACGGTTAAAACAAATTGGTGTATGTTGTTCAGAATTGATATTGCGGGACGTCCGACCTTCAATTACATATTTTAAAAATGGCAAAAAATGGCATCCGACCTTCAATTGCGTGTAATTCGACGTACACATAAAAATGTGACAGAAGTTCATAGTGAAAACAACGAGAAGTCCAAGTACTGCAAGGAATGCATTTTCAGTTGAGAATAAAATTATATAAAAATAAAAGCTTAAAAGGTTTGTTAAAAGAAGTTCAATTGCTCTGTGCGGGAAAGTTCAAAAATTATTGCAAGAGAGTTTCACCTTGTATTTCCATATTCAAAAACACATAAAAATTATTTTTTTGTGTTTTAAAATAATTCTCTCAATTCACAAAGAAGTTCAGTTATTATTTGGGAAGCAATTTGATTTCAAAAGGAAGATAAAAAATCAAATTACAAAAATGGAAAAGGTTCATGTACTACATGGTGTGTGTTTAGTATGAGAAAGATAAATTAAAAAGGCAAGGTGAACTTTTTTGTTGTTATAAGTTCAAGTCCTCGGTCGGAGAAAGTTAAAAAAATTATTGTGAGAAGGGTTTGTACAAAAAGAAAATTATTTGTGTAACACTGATGAATGAATGAGATAATTACAAACGAAAATATGTCATAGAAGTTCAACGTGAAAACAGCACGAAGTTCAACTACTACACTGAATGAATTTCAGATGAAAAACTTTTAAAATCATCGCGAGTATGAAAAAATGATGAACGGGAAAATTGTGTGTTTACAACAGCTTTCCATCGGTATATCACTTTCTCAATTCCGGTAAGTGGTTGGGGAGTTACGGGTAAAAAACAACACATGAAAAACATAGTGAAGTTCAAAAAGACTACTCCAGAAGTTCAACCTCTTCACGAAGTGCATTTTCGGAGACTCTGTTTTTCCGATGAAGGCAGAACGCATGATCGCAGAAGTTCAGGTTGATAAACCGCCAGAAGTTCACGTACTACACGGTGTGCATTTTGTATTAAAAAGAATAAAAATGCAAAGGCTAAATTTGTTGTCATTATAAGTTCAAGTACTCCGTCGGAGAAAGTTAAAAAAATTATTGTGAGAGAGGTTTGTACAACAAGAATATCATTTGTGTAACACTGACGAATGGATGAAAAAATTACAAATGAAATTACGTCACAGAAGTTCAACGTGAAAACAGTAGGAAGTTCAACTACTACGCTAAATAAATTTCAGATGAAAAACTTTTAAAATCATCACGAGTATGAAAAAACGATCAACACGGGAAAGTTATGTGCTTACAGCAGCTTTCCACTGGTATATCACTTGCTCAATTCCGGTGAGTGGATGGAGAGTTACGAGCAGTGGATGGAGACGTACAAGCAAAAAAATTACGTGAAAAACAAAGTGAAATTCAGGTACACGCGCCGAGAAGTTCAAGTTCTTCCCGCGATGCATTTTCGAAAAATCTGTTTCGCGATAAAGGCAGAACGCATGATCCCGCCGTTTTTGAAATTACTTCAAAACGGCTAGGAATCATAGAAAACCGTCAACATGAAATAGTTTCGCATTTTCCGTAGCTTTTCAGGGTATATTATTTGTCCCATTCCGATAAAGTTTGTAGAAATTACGGCGAAAATACATTTTTCGCCATTTTCGAAACTGACTTAAAAGCGTAAAGAATTGGGAGAAACAATACATACCAAAAAGTTTCGCATTTGTTCAAGCTTTCCAACACCATATCATTTGCTGCATTCGGACGCACGGTTAAAAAATTAGCTCGAAAATACGAACTCGGTAGGACTTGGACCATTTTCTAAATTACTCTTAAACCATTCAAAATTAGGAAAAAACTTTCAAAATGAAAAAGTAGCACATTTTCATAAGCTTTCCAACACCGTATCATATGCCTCCATTGGATTAGCTGTTTAGAAATGACATCGAAAAAACGAACTCAGCTGTTCGGTTTACGAAATTTTACGTTTTTTCAAATTACTCTTTAACCATAGGGATTTTAGAGAAAACTTTCAAAATGTGGAAGGAGCGGTTTTGCAGCAGTTTTCCAACGCCATATTATATGCCTCATTCCGATAAACGGTTTAGAAATGCGATCGAAAATACAATTCACATTTTTTGTGCGAAGAAAAAACGATTTTCAAAACTGCTCTTAAACCGCTTATATTTTGCTAAAAATTTAAGTTGGGTCATGATATTGGGGTCCATAGCTTTCCAACGGTATATCGCAACCCCATTTGGCAATGTTGGCGGAAGTTTAACCTAGTTCACAGGGAAGTTCAACGTACTACTAGCGGGGCAGGTCAGGTTGTGATCAGAATATTATTCTGATTCCGTGATCAGAATAGTATATTACAAATGCAGAGATGTGTATATATATAGGGCACGTGATGGTGGTGGTCAAATGTGTATCTCCAATGTGTCCTGCTGTCCTAGTTAACACATAGATGTTTGTGTTGGTCTAAGTTTGGTGTGGCATTGTTGTATATATTAGCATAGTCTGGTCTCCCTACATTTTCTTTTTCCAAAGATTTGTAATACACTTGTACAGCTGTACTGTTTGAGGTGTATGAATATAAATATATATTTGAGTGGTTATGCTTATTGAAGAAATCCGAGATGTATTTTCTTAATATATATTGTATTTAATTATCTAGTTAAGGGTAGAATTACTATGTGAAAAATATGGGTCGTTACACAGCCCATAGCACCTCGCTTCAAGCATAACATCTGATATTTGACACCAACATATATGTCGTCAAATACTCAAATAGGTGGTCTCTTATTATAGTTATTATGGAATTCTCTAGTTGTTGCTCTATGCCATAAGTAGTCGCTATAACACTCACAACACCGCTCGTTGGGTCGACCCATGTGGCGTTTTGTTTTCCTCTGGTTTCTTCTCGGCTATTGTTGTTTTCCCTGAGTTGGTTTTTGTATGTTTGTTTTTATTTCTTCCGTTGGTTTTCGGCCAGTTTTTTCATTTGATTTTTTTTAATTTTCAATTTTTAAATCCATGAACAATTTTAAATGCATGGGTATTTAAAAACATGAGAATGTTTAAAATGCCTGAACATTTTGAAAAAATCCATGTTATTTTCTAATACGAACATTGTTTTCAGTTCTTGAACATTCTTAAGCGTATGAATACTTTAAAAATTAATGAAAATTTATATGAATTTGTGAATATTTTAGAATTTTGCAGATTTTTTACAAATTATGAACAAATTTTTAATATGGGACGTGTATTTTATTTTTATTTTTTGCACTATACATAGTGAAAACAGATGGTGAATCATGGACTGAACTGGACAGGGAGCGCATATCGCAGGCCGACCCGACATTTTGGGTCTATTCCACTCCAGATTGTTGTGAATCGCACTATAGCATCCACCCAATCGCCGGAACAGCTGCCCTGATGCTAGATGTCGTCACCGAACCGCTGGACCACCCTTTACTCATTAGCGCCGGACGATGTCGCTAGCTCCACGAATCTTCTTGTGCGATGACCGATGCCCCCGCACTAGAAGAAAGTATCATTTTGCAACATTAGTGAGCTTCCACAACAATGCTTGCGACCAGCATCGTCGTGCCTCTAGACACGTCGATGTGGTTGAAGATGTGCTCTTGTGTCCCTTGATCTCCTCGTTGCGATCACCCAGGGTCGTCGACCAGATCCATCTAGTCGATTTTGAGCCGGCAGCGAGCGCAATGGTCTAGCATGACAATCCAACCCTTCCGGGCATCCCTGGTGATGACGAGCTACAACGCGGGCTAGCGGTGATGGTGCACAATCCCTGCCGCATATGTCACTGTTCATGTCATCGTGGCGAGAGACGGTACTCCCACATATCTGATTGCTTCTCCCCCCACGATGCGCAGTGTTGCCACGGCCGCGACACGGCTTATCACCGGCGGGCGCCGGCACACTAGTCGGAGCAACGACTGGTCGAAGATGGGGCCTGGCACCACAACCGTGATCCACGCCAGCTTGCCGCGGTTTTGGCCTACGTCACGAGAGACGCTCTCCCAAGGATCTGACCTCCTCCGTTGCCACAACCAACGAGGGATACGAGGTGATGGAGACACACCCAATGCGAGGAGGTGGAGACATGCACCCCAACGAATACCGTAGCGACGGCGACGCGTTCCTAGGTGGCACCTGGCCCTAAGGGCATCTCCAGCCGTGCCCCTAACAAACCCTCACCAGGCAATTTTGCCGTGCCGGCACCAAAAAAACAGTCCAGTCACGCCTTCAGAAGCCTGTTTTTTTGCCGGCTCGGGCTAAAACTGGTGCCGGCGGACCCAGGCCAAACCCGGCGCCCTGGGGCGTTTGGGGAGCCGGCACAAGCAAAAAAGGCGCGTGGGCCCGCCCTGGCGACGACCCGAGGGCCTTTTCCCGCAGCTTCTTGACGCTTTTCCCTGGCATCTCTTCCGCTCGCTCGCCTTCCTCCCGCCAAACCCCCTCCAGCTCGCCTTCCAGTTGCCGCCATGCCGCCGAAGAAGTACGCCATGCTGCGCGCGACGGCAACCACGACTGGCACCGTGGCCCAGCCGAAGCAGAGGAAGCCGAGGGCGCCGCCATCGAAGCCACCGGGCATGTTGAACGCCGAGTGGAGGGTGGAAGTTCAGCGACGCGACGCAGTCACCACCGACCGGCGGAACAGGGCCATTGCCAAGAAGGCCCGCGACAACGCGGCGCGTGCGGCGGCGTCTTCCTTATCGGTCGACCATGCGGGGATGATGAATCCACCCGTCGTCAGCCACGCCCAGTACGCGCCCTGGGGACAGCAAGGCGTCGGATCTCCATGGGGATCGTCGTCGCCCGGCTACGCCGACGGCCCCGGCTACGCTGACGGCGACGCGCACGGGGGGTTCAACCCAAACGTGACCTTCCCCCATGGCCACCCCGCGACGTGCACACCCTCGCCCGCCTTCGTCGGCGTGCAGTACCCTCCATACAACTACTCGCCGCCCGCCGCCTACGCGTCCACACCGACGCCCCATCTCCGCCGTGGACCGCTGCCCTTCTCGCACCTCGGCGACACGGACGACACAGGAGCCGACATGGATGACATCATCGCGACAGGATCGACCGCGGCCGCCGCGTCTCCCGGGTTCGCCACCCAGGACGAGGTAGTGGATCTCAGCGGCGACATGGAGGCCGAGCTCGGCTACGTCTACGGCGAGGACGCGCACGAAGCGCAGGAACCCGAGGAGGAGGAGGAGGAGGAGGAGGAGGAGCCGGCTCCTGTTCCGACGAAGGGGCGCCAGAAGAAGAAGAAGCGGGCGGCTAGGTCAGGTGAACCGTGCATCAAGTGGACGTCCAAGAAGGAGGAATGCCTCGCCGAAGCATGGAAAGTCGTCTGCCTCGACCCGACCACCGGCGCGAACCAGAGCTTGGAGACGTACTGGGACCGCATCAAGGCCGAGTTCGACGAGCGGAAGCTCGTCGACCCGTACTTCAAAGGCGTCTACATGCAGCGCGGCTCCAAGGCGATGGCGAACCATTGGGGGCGTATCCAGTTGGCGTGCAACAAATGGCATGGAATCGTCGAGGAGGTCGCGGCTTGCCCGGAGAGCGGCGCCAGCGTTGAGGATCAGGTACGCACGCCGTTCGCCCGCATCTCTTCGTCGTCAACGCCCGCCGCCCGCCAACTGTTTGTTCCTCCGCGCAGCTGCTGCGTATGTTCACCATGTATCGACGCGACAACCAAGACGCCGACTTCAAGCACCTCCACGTCTACAAGCGCATTGACAAGTGCGAGAAGTGGGCGGAAGTCCGACGTACCCTCGACAAGGCCAAGGAGACATACAAGCCGGACGCGACGACTCCGGGCGCGTCAGAGGGGCGACCGGACGGCCATAAATTGGCAAAGAAGGGGAAAAACGCCGACGCGGCAACCGCGCGAGTGCAGGAGTCCATCGAGCATTGACTCGCCGACGCCCAGGCCCGGGCCGTCCTACGTGAAGAGAAGAACGAGGCGCGGTGGTCGTCGCTGATGAAGAACAGCGCCATCAAGCTCGACCTGCTCCGGACGAACGTCGCCGCGAAGAAGAGGAACACCGACATGGCTTTTCTGATGGGCGGGGCGGACATGCTCCTGAGCAACGACGAGCAGCTCAGGGCGTGGTACATGGCGGAGCGCGGCCTCATCCTGAATCAGATGCAGACGGCAACGCCGACGACGCCGACGACGCAAGCTCCCGCGCCCACGACCACACGGACGCCAAGCCCGAACGACGCCTCTACATCGCCGCCCAGCAGTGCCGAAGCCGCGCCGACACAGCCCAGCACCGAAGCAGCTCCGACACCGCCGAGCCCGCGCATGCCGACTCCGCCAACGCCTGGAGCCGACCCCGCCGAGTGAATCATTGCGCACGCGAACTTGCGGCGTGCGGCGCTTTGTTTTTTGTAACGCCGGACTACGTCCGATCACCGGATTTGTGGCGTCTTTTGAGAGCGGGAACGACCAAGTTTAAATTTTCCGCATCCTGGGGCCGGCGCTTGGGGGCGTAACTAGGAGCTAGGTCGCCTCTAGGCCGCTCTATTTAGGCGTCCTGAGGGGCCGAACGGCTGGAGATGCCCTAAGTTGTCCCATGGTGAAGTGCATGGTGGCGGCCTGCAGGCGGCCGTGGTCGGTAAGCTAACCGGGTTGCGAGAAAAGGCCAACCTGTTTATCAGAGGGCTCTGGGTTTTCTTCTGGACTAGTAACACTTAGACTTCTGGCCTAGGTAATAGGACGTGCAGTGGAGGCTGAACTACACAACAGATCCTGAGAGCCAAAAATGTTTTAATCAAGAAAATCGGACGGCCAAAAATGACAAGAGCATGAGAAGGCTGAGAAAGAGCTCAAATTTATTGTCCTAAAATAAATATGAGAATAGGACCAGGGGTGAAGCCCTTTTTGTTAAAAAAGAACAGTAATATCAAAAAAATGTGGCATTAATACTTTTCCATGGTTGTTAAAGAAATTTATCATCCTCGCAACAACATTATTTTGCTATAAAAAATAGGGTCCTAATAACGTCCACACGTGTGGCATACTAAGCATCCGCCCACACATCGGATGTGGCGTGAGCAGGAGGCAGCTCACACGGACTATGTGTGGACGAACATTAGAATTGCCCGCGGGTACTACTCATCCCCACCCCACGCATGTGGCACGAAGCAAATCTTCCCACATGTTCTGGCGCAGCTACGTTAGGTACCCGCGAGATGACAATTTAGTTGCCATCTGGGATGGCAGATGTAGTTATCCGGGATGACAAATGTAGTTGTAAAAGCATGCAACTCTCTTTATTTTGGTTAAATATAGTTGCCATGTCTAATTTATGGTAGTTGCCGCGTGTAATCAAACCATAATTGTCGTATGTGATTCACTACTTGCCACATATGGTCAAACAATAATTGCCACGTGTGTTTATCTAGTTTCCACGTGTGGTCCAACCATAGTTGCCATCTATGGTTAATCACAGTTCTCATGTGTGCAGTTGTCGTCTAGCAACGAATCATAGTTGCCACGTACACGCAGCTGCAGTTGCCATCCAACAACGTACGAGTGTCGTGTGAGTGAAAAGCAGTTCACCCACACGTGCGTGAACTAGGTGGTGGTTGTATGGGAAGAAACTAGTTCACCCACATCAGTGCAGCTGATAAACTGCGTGCTGCGGGGTGTGTGGACGAACTCTCCAATGTCCACACACGATAATGCTTACGGTGGCACTCAGATTCTAACATATTTCTTTAGGATTCGTGCAAAATAGAAACAACATGGATCAAGGTGTGTGGGCGATGTGCACACATGTCACACATATGGACGTTATCATTTGAAAAAAAATAGATTTGCCATGTCAAAAAAAAATATCTAAACTTCGACTTGTATATAGCGAAATAGAAGAACCGAATCCACAGTCAGAGCAAGCGATGAAAAAATGAAGTCGTTCTTTGATTTGCAGGAAATGGGATTTCATAGGATAGGATTTTTGTAGGAACAGTTTTTTGGTGCCCTTTGGTTTGTATAGAAATAAAATCCTATTTCTATTTCTATTTCTATTTCTATGATTTCTATGAATAAATTCTTTCTATCCATCATATTTTATAGGAAAATAAACATTACTGACTCAATGAAAAAAATCGTATAATATGAATCAAAGAACATCTCTTTCCTATTTGCTGCTCAATAGATTTTCCTACCCTATATCTCTCTCTTTCCTGCTCATAGGATTTTCCTACCCTATGTATCTCTCCGTCGTATCGTCTCGTCTCGTATTCTCCGACAGTCCGACTCGAATCCATGAGCGGGGCCGGCGCGGCGCTGGCCTCGTCGGCATTGGGCCTCTGCGGGGAGGACGGGAGGGCGGAGTGGCTGCGCTTCTACGATCAGGTCGAGGCGCAGGTGGAGGCGCTGGCCGCCGACCGCGCGCATCTAGAGGCGACAAGGGGCGAGGGGGAGGAGGCGCCCGCCGCTAGTAAGACACCGCCCATTGTCTCGTACCCGTCCTCCACATTCAGGGTTAATTTTGGTCCCCGTAATGACAAATTTAGGGTTGCGTTCTTGTGGCTCTGCTGGATTGATAAGCGAGACACGCGCTGCAATCGAGTCAGTTAGCCATACCGTCCTGCGTCCCGAGGTTCTCTGAAGATTTGGCAACACATCAGTCGCAATAAACAAAGTTGTCCCCCCACTCTTTTCCGTTGTATTAGAAGCATGCTCTGTCATGCTTTGGAGAGCATCGCATGGAAATGACAGCGGCGAAGATCCGTCGCTGCACTGCATATAGGCTAAACATCAGAGAGCTATTGCTATTCTGGCCATCGTGAACATGTTACTCTGTGCAGATTTTACCTTCACTTCGCATTTGGATTTGTAATTTTGCATGGTAGAGTTCTCTACCTTCCACTTTCAGAAAGGAATTTATTTTTTGGTGCTGATATCGCTGCCTTGCGTATTCAATGTAGAACTCCAAGAGGGTGATCTGGAGGATGTCAGAGCTTGTAGAGGTCTTCTTGCCCTACCAAGCACTGAATCTAAGGTAATGTAGTTACCGAGATATCAGATGCATTCTCAAAAGCTTGCAGTCCAGCTTGGGCATCATCTCGTTGACTTTCCTAATTCCATTTTTGCATCTCTGTTTGGTTCCGTTAATGTTAATCGAAGCCGAAGGAAGTTCAAGATCGTCTAGAGCTTGGTGAAGACACTGGGGATCATGAGCACAGTGTAAAAGTGCTGAGAGCAAACCTTAGAAAACTAAAGGGAGCTTTTGAGACCCTGATGTCAAAGAAGGATAAGGATATTTATTCAGTAAAAGTTGTTCTTTTGAACCAGTTGAATACAATGGAAAAGGAAAGCATGCTCTCTGAGAACAAGAAACTAGAGGCAGCACAAGCTACTGAAGAAGCGAAGAAG
The DNA here is from genome assembly GCF_003073215.2 of Triticum urartu. NCBI lineage: Eukaryota > Viridiplantae > Streptophyta > Magnoliopsida > Poales > Poaceae > Triticum > Triticum urartu. The sequence goes on from NC_053026.1 coordinate 544,999,135, forward strand.
CTTCAGCAGAACGTACAGGCGCTGCGCGTCGCAACTCAAAACAAGGACAATGAGATTGGCAGACTCCATGCAGAAGCTCTTGTGGCTCAACAGAAGCTACATGAAATGGATTCCTTGCTGAAGGAGAAAGATGAAAGTATTGAAAAACTCCATACGGAAAACATTGGATTACGTGCTGTAAAGGATTTTGTTTGGAGCCAGTTCCGGATAAAGGAGCAGGAGCTGCTGGACTACGCCGTGCTTCTTAAGAACAAGGAAGTGGCAGCAGCACAAGCTACTGAAGCAGCGCAAAAGCTAGTAAAGGAGAATCGCACGATGGAGGCAGAAGTTGTTGATTATGGAAACAAGTTATTGATTCTAGAGGATAAGCTAAAGGAGACGCGCTCCTTGGTGAAGGAGAAAGATGAAGAAATCCAAGAACTCAGGAATCGCCAACCTGAGACCACGAGTCTGAAGCGCAAGTGCGCCTCTTCCTTGTCAAATGTAAGTACGTCATTTCCAAGTATACTATCCTTTGAATGTTATTTGTGTTGCGAACATGCCTTGCCACATATAGTCAATCGACAGTATTTTGTTTACTATGTAAATGTGCCTGATAAATTTTGACATTAAAAAAAACTATGTTAATAAAACATTGAAAAAAAACTAACTTTTTTCAAAATTCACTTTTGGTTGTTTCGCCTCGTGCTATGTGATGGCCAACTGACCATGTGCTATTTTTATAATATACTATATAGTTGAATACCGAAAAAGGGTTCCCCCGCTTTGTATTACAAAGCAACTAAGAGTAATTGTTCTTTATAGTCCAATGATTGTATTCTTATAAGTGCTACTGTATTTTTGTGCTGAAAGTACATGAGCATCCAACGAAGCATCTCACTTCCTATGATTTTCCTATTCCTATAAAATTCCTATCCTATAAACCAAAGAAGGCCTAGTTGTTCTTTATAGTCCAATGATTGTATTCTTATAAGTGCTACTGTAATTTTGTGCTGAAAGTACATGAGCATCCAACGAAGCATCAGCTGTGCTGCTGTGTATTGTTGGAAACACAGACCGAGAATAAAGTGAATATTTTAGGTTTGCTTTTTTTTACGGGCAATGGCAGGTGCTCTGCCTTTTCATTTAGAAGGGGGAAAAACTGTACAAGCAGACTGCAAGCAGTCGGGGAAGCAAAGACATAGACAGAAGAGATAAAAGAAAAGCAAGGGACCGGGCTACCAGAACCAACATGGTTTATATGATTCTCGTATCTGGTTCTATATAGAACCATCATAATGCTCTTGTGGAGAGTGCTAATGAACAGGGACGTACCCACGTTGACCCACGGGTGTACAGGACACCGGGTGCAAGAGTTTTTCTTTGTAAATTTCATGCAAACTATAGTGGAGGACACCCCACTCTTAGCTGAAAATTGTGAGTGATTATATGCTGGGACACTGGATCATTTTCTCTCTGGGTCTGCCCCTGCTAATGAATATGTTCTGTAACAGGAGACTAGTAAAAAGCGCAGGAGGGATATCATTGGGATGCATATAGCTTCTATTCGGCGATGCAAGTCCGGCAGACAGTGCTTTGGACGTCGCACAGTGAGTCTCCCTTCAGTCACCATTTCCCATCCCAACTCCATATCTTTACACCGTGCATCCCAGATCTACATTCTTCTTGCTAATCTCCTCAAGTTGTAGTGAATTTGATTGGTTAATCTCCTGCTAAACAATCTTGTAGTGCCTTCTTGTCTAGAATTGAGTAGATCTATGCCTTCTTGTTCCGTATCTGCTATCTGAGTTTTTTTTTCTGCACAATGATGTATGCCTTGTACGATTATATCACCTCAAAATGTTCTTGTACATGTTCAGCACTTAGTATTGCCTTGCACTATCTTGTTTCTGGACAATGACTGATCCAAGAAACTTTATAAATCATTGACGTTGTAAGCTGGAAAATAATGTATTATGGTAGGATAGTTTACATCATAATTACGTTGTAGTTAATGCTTATATGTTACAATATATTCTCATCATAATACAGTTGTTGATGATACTAGTAGCATACAAATTCATGATGTGGATAGCATCTAGAAGTTATTGGATAATACTTAGGTGGAAAAGGTCTTTTTTTACTATCTTCAACTGTTGGGTTTGCTCACTTAACCCACCAAAGTATTCTTGTCCATTTACTCCATCTAAGTATGAATACCTCATCCACTACGCCTGATTTTGACACGTAGCATCACATTTGAACATTATTAATCACAGAAAATCCTGACGAGTCATCTTGTTCCTCTGTCATTCTCTTGCACCTCTCTGAATTATCCACTTCTTCCTGTGCGTGGGTACTGATACGCATGGCACTGGCAAGGCAAAAGGCACAAATTTGACCTCAGGTCGAAACTATTTCACAAATTAAACTGTTCTTGAAAGTATTTTACCCGGCTGACCTTTAATGTGCAGCGCGGCGCTGCACTCTACTGTGCAACGCCTAACACTTAGGCGCCACACTGTGCAGCGCCTAGCTCTAAGGAGTTGCACTACACTGTGCAGCGCCTAGCTGTAAGGAGTTGCACAGTAGAGTGCAGCGCCTTGTTGTTGGGCGCTGCACAAAAGGGTCAGCAGTGTGAAATATTTTTTAAAACAGTTTAGTTTGTGAAATACTTTCGTTTTAAGCTCAAATTTGCCAATTTTGCCCACTGGCAAATACCAGTTTGAGTGACCACGTGCAGATCCTTAGGAGGAGTAAAGTGGGCCCAAAATAATTACCTCGGGGAATGGGGATTAAGTGGACAAACACTGCGCTTCAGGCCAGGGTAGAAAAGTCAACATCTTCCTGATGGTATTGATTTTTCGAATTGTTCTAATTGTATATGAAAGTATAACAGGACAAACAAAGATAGTCTGAATATCATAAATGCTGAATATTCATGTTGATCATTCATTCTTAGTCCATGTGTAGTGTAAACGTCCCTAGTCGTTCTGATCTGAACTAGATGTCTTACCCAGGCAACTGGAATGGTTATCCCCATAAAATCTGTTGATTTGTTGTGACTGATGAGTGGATTTTGTTTCTTGGTTCTACCATCTGACGGAATTTCTGTTCGGTGGCTTTAACGGAAACTCTTTGTCTAATAATAGCTCATGTTTTTTGTATGCTTGTTCAACAGATGCAAATCTTTGTCAAGACCACAAATAGCAGGACTTACACTCTTAAGGTCAAGAGTTCAAGTACGATCAGGGATGTCGAGGGCAAAATCCGTGATCGTGATCACAGCCTAGACTGCTTTGGTCTCATCTTTGCTGGCAAGAAGTTGAAGGATGAACGCACGCTGGCATATTACAACATTAAGAATTTGAGCACACTAGAACTTGACCTTTACCTGCATATATCTGTCAAGACGGTGACTGGCAAGATCATTGATATTGGCGTTTGGAGTTCAGATACCATCAAGCATGTCAAGGTGGTGATTCACAGTCAGGAGGGAATTCCTTCGTACGAGCAGCACCTCATCTTTGCCAGCAAGCAGCTGGAGGATGGCCGCACCCTTGCATATTACAAGATTGAGAATTCATGCACTCTTGAGCTTGTCCGGTGGCTGCATATCTATGTCAAGACGCTGACCAGCAAGACCATTATTTTTGCGGTTTTGAGTTCATGCAAGATCGAGGATGTCAAGGCGATGATTTATGGTCAGGAGGGCATTCCTTTGTCTGCGCAGCGCCTCATCTTTGCCGGCAAGCAGCTCGAGGATGGCCGCACCCTGGCGGACTACGGCATCCAGACTTTCAGCACGCTTCACCTCGTCCTTCGCCTGAGAGGGGGTAGAGTGATCGGCATCAAGACGCGGACTGGCAACACGATTTTTCCTACAGGGGTTTGGACTAACAACACGATTGAGGATTTCAAGGCCATGATTCACAAGGAAGAGGGCATTCCCCCATCGCAGCAGCACCTCTTCATTGCCGGGAAGCCGCTGGAGAACGACCGCACCCTGGGGAGCTACATCAGCCATGATTCCGACATCATCTACGTCAGCCCTGATTCCGACGTCGTCATTCACCTTTTAAGTCGGCGCGCGGCTGCCTCGTCGGATTGTGGACAGGGCGCGCAGGCTGCGGAACAAGCAGGAACTTGTGCACGGCTGTCTGTAATGCGGCGTGGCCCAATTTGTCTCAGTGGAGTCTAGGCGAAGTCGAACTGTTAGTTAGAAGTCTAACATGCAGTTATGTTCACATGGGTAGTCGAAAACCTGAGTGGATTTAGACTGTTTACTGCAAATTTGCGGTGTGTGCGTGTGAATAACTGCACATCTGCGAAAGAGTTCCAAACGTTTATCAAATGTCACATCTCTTTTGAAGTGTACATGTTATACTGTGCCCACTGGATGCGGTGTTTATCATCTGGCTCATATAAGGTGGATTATAATGATAAAGGTAGTATTAACGAATTGAACCACTGAAACTGCTGCAGGAGTAAAATCATCGCTACGGTTAATAATCATGCCATGATCAGCTATACTCAACGTGTTTGCAATGGCTCAAGAACTGAATCAGCAAACAGCAGCAAGAAGCACAACAATCTTAGGAGCTCTAGGACAACACATCAACTCGTCGTCTCAAACTTGTTCGGTTTGCTTGCGTACGTACCGAGCTTATAAAAATTAACCACAGAATCCAGAAGCTGCTCGTGTCTTCGCCAAGGTGCCAAAAATTCCGGCTCAGCCCACAAACACAACCCACTGATTATGAAATACTATTTGGAAAAGGAAGAGAGGAAATATTACTCAATGATAAAATTAGTGCTATGGAATTTCACACAATAGTCTATTCTTTCTTGATGGCCCATTGAAAGTTAGCAACCCGAATTGTTGTTTGGGGAAGATAACTCCATCGAGAGGAATACTAATAATGGGAACACATGCTTGGAGTTTATTATCTTTGGCATGACGACTTGGTCACATATCATGGAACTGAATCGGGTGGCTTACTAATTTTTGGAATTCAAAACTTTAGTGGTAGGAATTTGGTTTTCTGAAGCACATATATAATTTGTATTTGACTTGCACGCCTTTTTTAAGGTGGAAGGAGATAAAAAGTTTCATATGATTATTTTTTCTTCTGATATACTTACGGTATTTTATAGACACTCCCACTAGAGGTCAGATTATTTATTTCATCTCACTCTTTGATGATTACACTTTTATATGGTTATATTTATCTTTTATTATACAAGTCAGAAGTTTTATTATGCTGGTCATATGTTATAATGAAGTGGAAAATCAGTTGATTAAAGAATATTATAGTTTTAACAACTGACTGGTGAGGGAAGTACACTTCAGGAATATATCGTTTGTATGTAAAGAGCATGGAACTATTCACCATTGTAATACATCGTTTGTATGTAAAGAGCATGAAACTATTCACTATTGTAATACATCATACACTCCAACATTTAATGGAGGAATTGAATATAATTATTTTTGCTTATATGTAAAGAGCATAGAACTATTCACCATTGTAATACATCGTTTGTATGTAAAGACGATGGAACTATTCACCATTGTAATACACCACTCCAAAATTGAATGGAGGAATTGAATATAATTATTTTTGTAAGAAGCATTGCATACTACTCTTTGTTTATATCGTTCTTCGTATAACATACTCACTCCTTAGGGTTTGTAGACTGGAAGTAAGTCTTTTTATTTTGGCAACAAATTCTCAATACTACAAAGCACACACCAAGAATTTTGTAATGGTTATTCTAGTGGATCAAAGGGTGTTTTCTTTTTTGATATGGAAAAGGAAACTGGTGGAAAGTAGGAAAATAAATATTATTTTAATGATCAAGGGTGAAATTGTTGAGAATCATACTGGAATATAATCTTGACCCCAATCGAAACTACAAGTGAAACTCCTGACACAAACATGCTTAGGATAAGTGGGAGGAATTAGCTTGGAATAGCATGTCTAGATAATTGTTATGTGTTCTTGTGGGATGTCACTCTAAAGTTTTAGAGGAATAATTAAATTCTCTTAAGAAGATTTTTTCATCCGTGTCAGCTACGGGTGGAAGAAATGCGAGAAGGAACAAACTCAAATGAGGAAGAGCATAGTTTTGGGACCTTAATATCATACCAAATAACCGCAAGCCTATTGTCTGGAAGTGATTTTTTTAAAGGAAAGTTGGCTCACTGGAATATTATAATGTACTATTTTTATTCAATTCTTCGCATAAAGGGAAATATACTTTGTGGAAACTCTCCCTCCTGGAATTTTGGGAAAGAGGAAATAAAGACATGGTTGATAACCCACACATATAGGGGATTGTTTGTAGCCTTTTTTTGATAAATAAGAGTGTCGAACCCAACGAGGAGCTAAAGGTAGAACAAATATTCCCTCAAGTTCTATCCACCACCGATACAACTCTACGCACACTTAACGTTTGCTTTACCTAGAACAATAATAAAGCTAGGAGAACTTTGCGAGAATAAAACTTTGAATAAATTGCAATAAAATAAAAGTAGATAGCTTTTTGTAACACAAGAGAAAGTTTTTTGTCCATAGGCAGTTGATAACTAATCCGGTAATCATTATTGCAATTTTATATGAGGGAGAGGCATGAGGTAACATACTTTTCGTACTTGGATCATATGCACTTATGATTGGAACTCCAGCAAGCATCCGCAACTACCAAAGATCATTAAGGTAAAACCCAACCATAGTATTAAGTATCAATTCCTCTTTATCCCATACGCAACAACCCCCTTACTCGGGCGTAAGCTTCTGTCACTCTAGGCACCCACCATAAGTGAATCATGAACGTATTGCAACACCCTACAACGGGTATCCCCCACGTCTGCACGACACAGAGGGCACCATAGAACAATACCAAAATGAAATACACAACTCATACCAATCAAGATCATCAATCAACCCATAGGACAAAATAGATCTACTCAAACATCATAGGATAACCACATATCATTGGATAATAATATATAGTGTTGAGCACCATGTTTAAGTAGAGAATTGCAGTGGGAATAGAGAGGTTACACCATTGCATAGAGGGGGAGAAAGTTGGTGTTGACGGTAGCAAGGTTGTTGATGTAGATCGCCGTCACGATCCTTGCTCCGGCGGCACTCCGGCGACATCGGGAGAGAGGGGGGAGAGGCCACATCCTTCTTCTTCTTCCTTGGCTTCCCCCCTAGATGGGAGGAGGGTTCCCCCTCTGGTCCATGGCCTCCTTGGCGGCAGAGGGGCGAGAGCCCCTCCAAGATTGGATCTCTCTCTCTCTGTGTGTGTGTGTGTGTGTGTGTGTGTGTGTTAATTATCTTCTGTTTTGCGCTCCCGTTTTCTGGCCAAAAACCATTTCTTATATTCCCGGAGATCCGTAACTCCGATTGCGCTGAAATTTAACATGGTTTTTTTCGGATATAAGTTTCCTTGCGCCCAAAGTAGAGCTTGCTAGTTCTTGAGCTTGCATTGATTTTTCCCTTGAAGAGGAAAGGGTAATGCAACAAAGTAGAGATAAGTATTTTCCTCAGTTAAGAACCAAGGTATCAATCCAGTAGGAGGCACAAGCAAGTCTCCAATATATGCACCTGCACAAACTAACGAACACTTGCACACGACATGAAAAAGGGGTTGTTAATTCCTTCACGGTCACGAACAAGAGTGAGATCTAATAGAGATAGGTATAAAAGATAAATAAAAGGGCAAACTAAAGTAACTATAAATAAATTGCAGCAAGGTATTTTTGGGTTTTTTGGTTTATATATATCTGAAAATATATGACGGAAAATAGACCCGGGGGCCATTGTTTCACTAGAGGCTTCTCACTTGAAGAAAACATACGGTGGGTAAACAAATTACCGTTGAGCAATTGATAGAAAAGCGCATAATTATGAAGACACCTAAGGCAATGATCATGAATATAGGCATCACGTCCGTGACAAGTAGACCGAAACGTTTCTGCAACTACTACTATTACTCCACACATCGACCGACTCCTTCCTGCATCTAGAGTATTAAGTTCATAAGAACAAAGCAACGCTTTAAGTAAGATGACATGATGTAGAGGGATAAACTCAAGCAATATGATATAAACCCCATCTTTTTATCCATGATGGCAACAATACAATTCGTGCCTCGCTACCCCTTCTGTCACTGGGTGAGGACACCACAAGATTGAACCCAAAACTAAGCACCTCTCCCATTCCAAGAAAAACCAATCTAGTTGGCGAAACCAAACCGATAGTTCGAAGAGAAATAAGAATATATCTTAATCATGCATAAAAGAGTTCAGAGAAGACTCAAATAATATTCATAGATAATCTGATCATAAATCCCCAATTCATCGGATCTCAACAAACGCACCGAAAAGAAGATTACGTCGAATAGATCTCCAAGAATATCGACGAGAACATTGTATTGAAGATCAAAGAGAGAGAAGAAGCCATCTAGCTATGGACCAGTAGGTTTGTGTTAAACTACTCACACATCATCGGAAGGGCATCGAGGTCGGTGTAGAGGTCCTCCGTGATCGAATCCCCCTCCGACGGAGTGCCAGAAAAGGTCCCAAGATGGGATCTCACGGGAACAGAGGCTTGCGCCGGCGGAAAAATATTTTTGGCGTGCCATCTGGCATAGGGGGATATTTGAGGATTTATAGTGTTGAGATTAGTGTTAGGAGGTCCTCGAGGAGCCCACAAGCCCTGGGGGCGCGCCCATACGACTTGTGGCCTCCTCGTGGGTCTTCTGGCCTCTTCTCCAACTCTCGTGGGTTTCTTCTGGTCCAAGAAAAATCACCGTAAAGTTTTGTTCCGTTTGGACTCTATTTGATATTCCCTTTCTATAAAATTCAAAGACAAGGAAAAAACAGAAATTGACAGTGGGCTCTAGGTTAATAAGTTAGTCCCAAAAATAATGTAAAATAGCATATTAATGCATATAAAACATCCAAAACAGATAATATAATAACATGGAACAATAAAAAAAATTATAGATACGTTGGAGACGTATCAAGAATCCCCAAGCTTAATCCCTGCTCATCCTGGAGTAGGTAAATGATCAAAATGGAATTTTTTATATGGAATGCTACCTAACATATTTATCAATGTAATTTTCTTTATTGTGGCATGAATGTTCAGATCCATAAGATTCGAAACAAAAGTTTAATATTGACATAAAAACGATAATACTTCAAGCATAATAATAAATCAATCATGTCTTCTCAAAGTAACATGACCAAAGAAAGTTATCCCTACAAAATCATATACTTTTAATGTTCTCAAGCTTTTCTCAACTTTCACGCAATACATGAGCGCGAGCCATGGATATAGCACTATAGGTGGAATAGAATATGGTGGAGGTTGTGAGGAGAAGACAAAAAGGAGAAAGTCTCACATCAACTAGGCAAATTAATGGGCTATGGAGATGCCCATCAATTGATATCGATGCAAGTGAGTAGGGATTGCTATGCAACAGATGCACCAGGGCTATAAGTGTATGAAAGCTCAAAAAGAAACTAAGAGGGTGTGTATCCAACTTTCTTTCTCATGAAGACGTAGGGCAATTTGAGGAAGCCCATCATTGTAATATACAAGCCAAGTTATAAAATGGAAAATTCCCACTAGTATATGAAAGTGACAAAATAGGAGACTCTCTATCATGAAGAACATGGTGCTACTTTGAAGTACAAGTGTGGAAAAAGGATATTAACATTGTCCCTTCTCTCTTTTCTCTCATTTTTTGTTTGGGCTCTTTGGCCTCTTTTTTCATTCTAGGCTCTTTGGCCTCTTTTATTTTTAAGTCCAGAGTCTCGTCCCAACTTGTGAGGGAATCATAGCTTATATCATCCTTTCCTCACACGAGACAATGCTCTAATAATGATCATCACACTTTTATTTACTTACAACTCAAGAATTACAACTCGATACTAGAACAAAATATGACTCTATATGAATGCTCCGGTAGTGTACCAGGATGTGCAATGATCAAGCGTAGCAAAGATATCAAAAAAATAGACACGCCATGGAAATATCATGCTAGCTATCTTACGAGCATGCGAAGCAATATGACAATGAATGCTCAAGTCATGTATATGATGATGATGATGATGGAAGTTGCATGGCAATATATCTCGGAATGGCTATGGAAATGCCATAATAGGTAGGTATGGTGGCTATTTTGAGGATGATATAATGAGGCTTATGTGTGATAGAGCATATCATATCACGGGTTTTGGATGCACCGACGAAGTTTGCACCAACTCTCGAGATGAGAAAGGTCAATGCACGGTACCGAAGAGGCTAGCAAATTGTAGAAAGATAAGAGTGCGTATAATCCATGGACTCAACATTAGTCATAAAGAACTCACATACTTACTGCAAAAAAATTATTAGTCATCGAAGCAAAGTACTAATACGCATGCTCCTAGGGGGGGGGGGTAGATTGGTAGGAAAAGGCCATCACTCATCCCTGACCGCCACTCATAAGGAAGACAATCAAAAAATAAATCATGCTCAGACTTCATCACATAATGGTTCACCATACGTGCATGCTACGGGAATCACAAACTTTAACACAAGTATTTCTACCAATCCATAATTACTCACCAGCATGACTCTAATAACACCATCTTTATATCTCAAAACAAATGCAAGGAATCAAACTTCTCATATTATTCAATTCTCTTTATATGAAAGTTTTTATTATATCCCTCTTGGATGCCCAGCATATTAGGACTAACCTAAGAAAATTACCATGTTGTTTAAATACTCTCAAAATAATATAAGTGAAGCATGAGAGTTCATCAATTTCTATAAAATAAAGCCACCACCGTGCTCTAAAGAGATATAAATGAAGTACTAGAGCAACTACCTAGGTCAAAAGATATAAGTCAAGCACACAGAGTATTCTAATAAATTCACGATTAATGTGTGTCCCTCTCAAAAGGTGTCTACAGCAAGGATGATGCTACTTCTTGAGCTTGCGTTGGTTTTTCCCTTGAAGAGGAAAGGGTGATGCAACAAAGTAGAGATAAGTATTTCCCTCAGTTAGAGAACCAGGGTATCAATCCGGTAGGAGACAACGCACAAATCACCAACACCTGCACAAACAATCAAACACTTGCACCCAACGCGATAAAGGGGTTGTCAATCCCTTCACGGTCACTTGCAAAAGTGAGTTCTGATAGAGATAGATAAAACTAAACAAAAGATAAAGTAAATATTTTTGGGGTTTTTGGTTTATAGATCGGAAAGTAAAAGATTGCAAAATAGTAGATCGGAAACTTATATGATGGAAAATAGACCCGGGGGCCATAGGTTTCACTAGAGGCTTCTCTCAAGATAGCAAATAATACATCGGGTGAACAAATTACTGTCGAGCAATTGATAGAAAAGCGGAAAGTTATGACGATATCTAAGGCAATGATTATGAAATATAGGCATCACGTCCGTGTCAAGTAGATCGACTCTTGCCTGCATATACTACTATTACTCCACACATCGACCGACTCCTGCCTGCATCTAGAGTATTAAGTTCATGAAAAACAGAGTAACGCTTTAAGTAAGATGACATGATGCAGAGGAATAAACTCAAGCAATATGATGTAAACCCCATCTTTTTATCCTCGATGGCAACAATACAATACGTACCTCCCTACCCCTACTGTCACTGGGTGAGGACACCGCAAGATTGAACCAAAGCTAAGCACTTCTCCCATTGCAAGAAAAACCAATCTAGTTGGCCAAACTAAACCGATAGTTCGAAAAGAATTACAAAGATATCAAATCATGCATAAAAGAATTAGAAGAAGATTCAAATAATATTCATGGATAATCTAATCATAAATCCACAATTCATCGGATCTCGACAAACACACTGCAAAAGAAGATTACATCGGATAGATCTCCAAGAACATCGGGGAGAACATGGTATTGAGAATCAAAGAGAGAGAAGAAGCCATCTAGATACTAGATATGGACCCATAGGTCTGTGGTAAACTACTCACGCTTCATTGGAAGGGCAATAGAGTTGATGTAGAAGCCCTCCGTTATCGAATCCCCCTCGGGCAGGATGCCGAAAAAGGCCCCAAGATGGATCTCACGGGAACAGAAGGTTGCGGCGGTGGAAAAGTGTTTTCGTGGATGCTTCTGGTGGTTTGGGAATATATGTGAATATATAGGAGGCAGAACTAGGTTAGGGGAGTCATGAGGGGCCCACAAGGTAGGGGGCGCGCCCTCCAACCTTGTCGCCGCCTCGTGGCTCTTCTGACTTGAACTCCAAGTCTCTTGGGTGCCTTCTGGTCCAAGAAAAACCATCGTGAAGGTCTTATTCCATTTGGACTCCGTTTGGTATTCCTTTTCTGCGAAGCTCAAAAACAAGGAAATAACAAAAACTGGCACTAGGCTCTAGGTTAATAAGTTAGTCCCAAAAATAATATAAAATAGCATATTAGTGCATATAAAACATCCAAAATAGATAATATAATAGCATGGAACAATCAAAAATTATAGATACGTTGGAGACGTATCAGATGATTGTGGCAAACTAAAAAGAAAAGACTCATATCATACAAGACTCTCCAAGCAAAGCACATATCATGTGGTGAATAAAAATATAGCCACAAGTAAATTTATTGATGGATTATAGACAAAAGAGGAGATGCCATCCGGGGCATCCCCAAGCTTAGATGCTTGGTTGTCCTTGAATATTACCTTCGGGTGCCTTGGGAATCCACAAGCTTAGGCTCTTGCCACTCCTTATTCCGTTGTCCATCAAAGCTTTACCCAAAACTTGTAAACTTCACAACACAAAACTCAATAGAAAACTCGTAAGATCGCTAGTATAATAAAATAAATTACCACTTTAGGTACTGTTGTGAGCTCATTCTAAATTTATATTGGTGTTATATCTACTTTATTACAACTTCTCCATGGTTCATACCCCTCGATACTACCCATAGATTCATCAAAATAAGCAAAGAACACATAGAAAACAGAATCTGTCAAAAATAGAACAGCATGTAGTAATCTGGAAATTTCGTATACTTATGTAACTCCAAAAATTCTGAAAAATTAGGAAAACCTAGGAAATTTGTATATCAATCTTGTGTAAAACATTCAGATCAAAAGCACGTTTCTGTGATTTTCTAAAATTCTGGCAATGAGGGCAAAATTTCTGTTTTTCAGCAAGATCAAATCAACTAATTAAAACACTAACTAAAACACCAAAACACAATTACTACAGAGGTAATAATGTGTATTTATTGAAAAATAGAACCAAAAACAAAAAACACAAAAGAAAAATTGGGTTGCCTCCCAACAAGCGCTATTGTTTAACGCCCCTAGGTAGGCATATTGCATAGATCTAGGTGTTGTCATCTTTGGTATGCAATCCATAAGTGGCCCTCATAATAGATTAATATGGCAACTTAATTTTATTTCTTGGAAAGTGTTCCATGCCCTTCCTTAATGGAAATTGAAATCTAATGTTTCCTTTTTTCATATCAATAATTGCACCAATCGTTCTAAGGAAAGGTCTACCAAGAATAATAGGACATGTAGGATTGCAATCTATATCAAGCACAATAAAATATACGGGCACATAATTCCTATTTGCAACAATAAGAACATCACTCCTTCCCATAGGTTTCTTAATAGTGGAATCCTCTAGATGCAAATTCAAAGAACAATCATCAAATTTATCGAAACCTAGCACATGACATAAAGTTTTCAGAATAGTGGAAACACTAGCATCCGAATCACACAAAGCATTGAACTCATAATCTTTAATTTTAATATTAATAGTAGGTTCTCACTCATCATAAAGCTTTCTAGGGATAGAAACTTACAACTCAAGTTTTTCTTCAAAAGATTTCATCATAGCATCAACGATATGTTTAGTAAAAGCTTTATTTTGATTATAGGCATGAGGTGAATTAAGCATGAATTGCAACAAGGAAATACAAACCATTAAAGAGCAATTATCATAATTATAGTCCTTGAAATCCAAAAGAGTGGGTTCATCGCTACTTAAAGTTTTGACCTCGCTAATCCCACTTTTATCAAAAAAAATATTAAGATCTTCACCCTCCAAATTATTGGGACGCCTTCTAGCTAAAGTTGACTCATCTCCAGTCCCATCTTTATCAAGATTTATAGTAGCAAACAAATATTCAATAGGAGTCAACCTGACAATGGGGATTACCCGGGCGAGTATTGGACTCCCATCCCCATCCCCGCGACAGCCTTCCCAAGCCCGTCCCCATCCCCATACCCGTCTGCGGGGATAAAAATATCCCATCCCCATCCCCGTCGGGTTTTTTTGTCCCCACGGGGGACCTTTACATGCAATCAATAACAACCTTGGATAGCATCTCAGTAGAAAAAAACATTTCAGCATAATAAATAATATGTTGTGGCTAGGTTAGGGTTTTCTTAGGGCTTTTGGCCAAAGGGCTAGGATGGAAGGAAATTTGGGTGGGTAAGGGCGGCAATTACATGGGGTCTACTAATTTTAGATCCCACATGTAAGGCCTTAATGGGTAAGGCGGGTAATGGGCACGGGTAATGCTATCCCATCCCCATTCCTGTCTTGCGCGCTGGGTAAGGTATTTGACCCACTAGCTTCGCCATGGGCATTAAAGCTGACACATACCCGTCCCATTATAGAGTAATTACCCACGGGGACACAGGTAATAGTTAACCATTTCCAGCTTGAAATAGGAGTCACACATTGAGTGATTTATATTATAACTTGTTCTGGAATTTATATTAAAGTTAAACACATTGAGGTAGCTATTAATGTATCTACGAGATGAGAAATAAGTATAGGTATGCATATTCAATTATTATTGCATTACTAATTTTGTGCAGGTGTTGGGAAACGTTAGATGGAAAACAAAAAAATTTCTACGCACGCGTAATGATCTATCCATGGAGATGCATAGCAACGAGGGGAGAGTGTGTCTACGTACCCTCATAGACCGTAAGCGGAAGTGTTTCACAATTAATGCGATGATGTAGTCGAACTTTCTTCGCGCTCCACTGATCGAGTACCGAACGTACGACACCTCCGAGTTTTGCACACGTTCAGCTCGGTGACGTCCCTCGCCTTCTTTATCTAGCAAGGTGTCGAGGTTGTAGATGAGTTCTGTCAGCACGACGTCCTGGTGACGGTGATGGTGAAGTGATCAGCCCAGGGCTTCGCCTAAGCACCGCGAGAATATGATTGGGGGTGTAAACTATGGAGGGGGGCGCCGCACACGGCTAACAATTGATGTCGTGTGTTCTAGGCGCCCCCTTCCCCACATATATATAGGTGGGAGGGGAGAAGAGGCAGCCAGGCCCCCCCTTTCCTTTTTCCACTAGAGAAGAAAGGAAGGGGGCGGATATCGGTGTCAAAAACGGTAGATCTCGGGTAGGGGGTCCCGAACTTTGCGTCTTAGGATCGAAGGAAATAGGAGACAGGGACATGATGTTTACCCAGGTTCAGGCCCTCTTAATGGAGGTAATACCCTATGTCCTGCTTGATTGATTTTGATGATTATAGGGGTTACAAGAGTTGATCTACCTCGAGATCGTAATGACTAAACCCTAGATGTCTAGCCTGTATGATTATGATTGCCTCTACGGACTAAACCCTCCGGTTTATATAGACACTGGAGGGGCCTAGGGTTGTATAGAGTCAGTTTACAGAGGAAGGAATCTTCATATCCGAACACCAAGCTTTCCATCCACGCAAAGGAGAGTCTCATCCAGACACGGGGGAATGTCTTCTATCTTGTATCTTCGTGGCCCATTAGTCCGGGCCATGTTGCACAACCTAGATGCCCGAGGACCCCCTAATCCAAGACTCCCTTAGTAGCCCCTGAACAAGGCTTCAATGACGATGTGTCCGACGCACTAATTGTTTTCGGCATTGCAAGGCGGGTTCCTCCTCTGAATACTTTAAAGTAGTTGATCAACAAGAACTATGTCCGGATCTCGTATTTGTTTAACAGGTTAACCCTCCAATCATAAAGGCATAATACTTAAAATAAGATATATCCATCGGCATCTTTTTTCGGCGAAACATCACGCTTAGCTCTGCTATCATTTCGAACCGTTTTTGGGCCTCCCGCCTCGCGTTTCAATACGCAACTCCTATCGACGCGTCTTGTAATCAATACGAGTTT
The DNA here is from genome assembly GCF_003073215.2 of Triticum urartu. Lineage (NCBI taxonomy): Eukaryota > Viridiplantae > Streptophyta > Magnoliopsida > Poales > Poaceae > Triticum > Triticum urartu. Next base: position 545,015,315 of record NC_053026.1, read on the forward strand.
TGGTAATCTAATCGTGCTGTTCTCACGACCCCTTGGGAATGGGCGAGTTTTAAGGCTCGAGGGAGGGGACGCTTGATATTCGCAGTCCATACAAGTGGATAAAATCCAACTCCTCCGTCCCACGCCTCATTCTCTCTCTGCCTCCCCATCCTCGAGCTCCAGCGCCCAAGTTCCAAGATTTTCTCCCCTCCACAACTCTTTGGACCATGGTCGGCTCTCAAGGCAAGTGGATGGCTTCCTCTGTCATGGAGGAGAACATCTAGGAGCTGCGGGAGGCGCGGTATCTGACCACGGAAATCAAGCACATGCTTCTCGATCCGGCACAGGTCATCCCCACTCCGGGGCCTGACAAGAGGGTGGTGTTCACCCCCACTTCCTCCATGGACTCGGATTCTCCCTCCACCCCTTTGTGAAGGGTCTCATGTTCTACTACGGGCTGGATTTTCATGATCTGGCCCCAAATTCGTTCCTCCACATCTCGACATTCATCGTCATGTGTGATGCCTTCCTCTGCGTCCCTCCACACTTCGGCTTATGGCTCAAGATTTTCAACGTGAAGCCGAAGGTGGTCGATAGGCAACACGTGGATTGCGGTGGCGCCATGGTAAGCAAGTTCCCCAAAGTCAAATGGCCAAAGGGAGTCTTTGTGGACACCATCAAGATATGGCAACAGGAATGGTTCTATATCACAGAACCCCGCGGCCCTAAGTGGGCAGCTGCTCCAGCCTTTAGATCTGGACCCCCGCCGAGGCTCACATCCTGGACCGACAATGGTCCAGACTGGGGGTCGGTCAATGAGGTGCTGCTGCTGCAGAAACGCGTCCAAGGCATGATAGTGAAGGACATTACCCTCGCTGACGTGATCCAAGTGATGCTAATCTGTCGAGTACTTACCTGCCAGCGGCGGCCCCCCAAGATGTGGGAGTTCAATCCGGAAGGGCCGCGGACCCTACAACGGTTCTACGGCACAACGTATAAGGGGATCTGGAAGCTGCTTTTTAAGAAGCAGAAGTCATGGCCAAAGTCATCGGACGACACCAGCCTCGACAGCAACCATCCGGCCTGTGAGGTAAATTCTAAAACCTCCGAACACTCATTTGTTCGTCCATCCAAAGGAGAAGTATTTAGTAGTCCATTCCCAAACCTTAGCTGGATCAAGAAGGCGGAGCAGATCCGGTGTCCGGCTCTGCTCCTCAAAAACCCAGCTGATCCTCTACTAATGAGGATGCTGGTCCCGGCGCCAAGAAGAAGAGGAAATAGGAGGACACTTCGGACGCAGTGTCCGAAGAAGCTGATGCCTAGTCCTCTCACGAGGGCAACGACAACGATGACGATGACGAGGAAGAAGAAGATCCTCCCCGCAAGGGCAAGAAGAGGGTGGCCTCCGAGGACCTAGAGGCCGAAGCATCCAAGAGGGACAAGATTACCCTCTCTGATGACTAGGAGTCAGACGCCGAGGCCATCCCGAAGCACCGTCGCCGGACCAAGCCCCAAAACGACTCGTAAGTAGTCCGGGATTTTTCACATACATACAATCTCTATGAACTGTGATGATAAATCTAAGTTTTATTTTTAGTCCAGCCCGCGATCTCCACCAGCTATCATCATCCTCGGGGGATATGCCGCTGGAGATGATGGAGAGCGAGTCGCCTCCACTAGCTTCCCCGTCGTCTAGGGTGGATGACGCCGAGGTGTCATCCCATAGGCCCTCCCTGCCCGGGCCTTGAAGAGACGCGGGGGGGGGGGGGCGACTTAACGGCGCCGTAGGGCAATACCTCGGCTGCCGAAGGACTGGGGTACGGACCCCTCGGAGACCGGCAACGGGAGCCCCGGTCAATCCAACCCCCAGCCGCATACTAATCTGGAGACCCACACAACTCTGGAGTCTAGTTAGCAACCCCCTGCAGGAGAGGGGGGAGCGGCGATCTCTGCTAATCCGGAGGCACCGAATACCACGGCAGACGCACTGCAAAGTGCATCCGTCGTGGATGAGCACCGCATCCTGATGGTTATGGTGGCTAAGAAGATTCAGTCAGCCAAGAGCGGGCTGAACGAAGCCTTCTCCAGCCTGCTAGCAGGCTTCGAGGTACGCAATGTAATATTTTTGATCATTTTTATGAGAAATATGCCTGTTTATAGATAGTAGCCCCTGAGACTCTGTTCGGTTCTTTGAAAGAAAAGTGAGCAGAGGATCAATAATTAGTTGGCAGGTGGTAACATACTATTTCATTTGAACTAAAACAAGCTTCTCTATTAGCGACGAATGCCCAGGCAGCGGAAGTTTCCGAACTCAAACAGAAACTAGCGCGTCCGATGAGGATCTAGTCCTTGTTAACACGTGGCTCGACCAGGCGCAAGGTATAAGATACATCCTACTTTATGCCTGTTTGTGTCCGTTTTCTGTGCAAGCTCAAGAGCTACAATATGCGTGTTTCTACAGATGGTGCCGCCGCGGTTGAGACCCTCAGGGGTGAGCTTGCCCAAGCCAAGGAGCAGGCGAAGGTAAGCAAGGCGGCCATTGATAAAGCAACTGCGAACTTAACGGCCGAACAGGCCGCTCGGCACCGTTTTGAGGAACAGGTGACCGAGGTGGAGCAGGAGCTCAAGGACACTGCCCGCAAGTGCGAGTCCTTAGAAGAGGAAAATAAGGCGAAGGGGACCAAACTAGCCAAGGCCCTTCAAGACGCCTAGAAGAGGAAAATAAGGCGAAGGGGACCAAACTAGCCAAGGCCCTTCAAGACGCCAAGGAGGCATGGACCGTATCCCGCGCAGTGCACAAGGAAATCCGTCAAGCCGGACAAATAGGGGCTGGTAACCCCTTTACTTTACAGGCTAAATTTGGGGATCGGAGGTATGCCTTGCTTAATCGACTATGGAGTTCTCCAGACGCATATTCGGATCTGCCGAAGAGTGCTGCAGACGCCGCCCAATTCTTCCGGGCCCAGGAGGGGTACGTGACGGAGAAGTTCTTCTGGTCATAGTTTGCGGGGCAGGAGCGTCCCGCACTGCTAAATGACCAGATGGCACAGTGGGCGGAGCTGCATAAGATGTCCAGCGCAGCCATGGAGGACCTCGTAGTCCGGTTGTGGCCGACCAAAGCCATTCCGGACAGCTACTTTGGCCGTGTGTGGTGTCTTGTCGATGCGCTGCCCCGAATCGACGCCGTCAAGAGGTGGTCCTGCATAGAAGGAGCGTGAATGGCCTTCACCCGTGTCAAGATGCACTGGGCGAAGATGAAGGCCGAAAAGGTGGCAGTTGAGGGTCCGCCCGATAGCAAGGACCATTGCACACCGGAGGGCTATTTTGATGATGTATTAAAAGGTTCCCGCCTTGTAGAAGGTCAATGCTCGAAGGATGTAGTGTTCGAGTGAACAAGTCCAAACTATTCGGGAGTTTCTATTATGAACTAAGGCTTTTGTATTATATTCGTGCCTTTATGAAGAGTTTTATCCTCCTGTGCGGCCGTTTTTATATCTGAGAGTTCCCAGTCGTCGGCTTCAACCCCCATGTAGATACTACTGGGACGACTTCAACCCCCATGTAGATACTACTGGGGTGTTCGGAATTGCACATACACTTAACCCAACGTCTTGGTCCATGAAGGAGGTGTCAGTGCGGTGAACCAGGCAATCAGGCTATGCGGTTCTATTGCTCTCACTTAGCCATAGGAGTTTGACGATGGGTCTACACAGTAGCTCCTGGTATGTACGCGGCTATGTCAATTCGGATGCGTTGCATATGTGACCGGAAAACAATCGTTCGTGTAATACGAAAAAATCGCTAAAGATTTTAATAAGTCGCCGAGTGGCTGGCCAGCTCTCACTGCATCATGACAGTCAGTTTTCGGCTTTCTCTACTGAGGTGCTTAACCGGACGAACCAAAAACACAATCGCAGTAGTTCTCCCTTTACTACCCTAGCCGATCGGACGGAACATAGGTAGCAAACACAGGAGCTGGGCAACCCAACTACTAACCAAAGACATGATTCGGAGCCGATGCATATAGTGCCGAGCTCGGGACGCCGAATTGTGTTATAAAGTTGTTCGAACTTTTTGTTTGGCAACACATGTGTTGCTATATAGAGCCCCTCGCAATTTGTGCCGAGGTCTGTGCGTGAGACAACTGAAGAGACGGAATAAAGTCTATAAGTAAAGATTATACCAAAGAAGAATTTGGTTCACTGCAATCTGATTGATACGTCAAAACGTAATCTTACAAAGGGTATCATAATTACCAATGCCATTTTACATGCCGGGGGTCTAAGGCTAAGGGGAAAATCTCTATAAAGGTTCTTGAGTGAAGTTGTGGTCTACAAAATCCTTTGCACCTTCCCGCCGCACATCTTCACCGCTTTCGCCTGAGTAAGAAAGATTCCTTGAGAGGAATGGTCTTCGACTATTTGTACGAAACTGGGCTCGGAGAGAGTCCTTGCGAGTCCGTAGGATGAGTAGGTTTTAATTCACCTTTGGTAAAAGATAGGAAATAAGTAAAAAGAGGGGAAGGCCATATAGGGTCGAACTGTACTATAGGCATGTCCATGTTTTGCCTCCGCTGATGCCCAAGGTACTTGGAGTGCATAATTGTGCACGCGCGGTACGAATTTCGTTGATGTACGTGGCGATCGACGGAGGCGAAACTGCTAATCCAGCACTGGGATTGCCGGGCTGCCGGCATGCAGAACTGACCGGTCTTGCGTAATAAAGTCCAGCGGCTTAATAGCTGATGAGGTGTAAGGCTTGACAGGGCCGCTTTGTACTTCGGCCGTGATGGCCGCGGTATGCTCCTCAGTAAGGAGGGAGCGTTCCATGTTTCCGTTGATTGTAATGATGCCACGTGGACCAGGCATCTTAAGCTTTAGATAGGCGTAGTGCAGGACCACATCAAAGCGGACGAAAGTGGTTCGTCCGAGCAGTGCATGATAGCCACTGTGGAACGGGACGATCTCAAAGATCAAGTCTTCGCTTCGGAAGTTGTCCGGCGAACCGAAGACGACTTCCAACATGATCGAGCCAGTGCAGCGGGCCTCTACACCAGGTATTACTCCTTTAAAGGTAGTTTTAGTGGGCTTGATTCTTGACGGATCGATGCCCATTTTGCGGACAGTGTCTTGATAAAGTAGATTGAGACTGCCGCCGCCGTCCATGAGGACTCGTGTGAGATGGAATCCGTCGATGATTTGATTGAGGACTAGAGCTGCTGAACCTCCATGACGGATACTGGTTGGGTGGTCCTTTCGATCGAAGGTGATTGGGCAAGCCGACCATGTGTTGAATTTTGGGGCGACCGGCTCTATGGCATAGACGTCCCGTAATGCACGCTTGCGCTCCCTCTTAGGGATATGTGTGACATATATCATATTCACTATTTTTACCTCGGGGGGAGATTGCTTCCATCCCCCTGTGTTCGGTTGACAGGCTCTTGATCATCGTCATCGCTGGGTGACCCTTTCCCCTTGTGTTCGGCGTTGAGTTTGCCAGCCTGTTTAAAGACCCAACAATTTCTATTGGTATGATTGGCGGGTTTATCGGGGGTGCCATGAATCTGGCAAGGCCAATCAAGTATTCTGTCTAAACTGGATGGGCCATCTCTATTTGCCTTGAATGGCTTCTTCCATTGACCGGGTTTGGAGCCACTGAATCCAACGTTGACCGCCATGTCTTGGGTTCCTTCGTTATTGTTTTGACGCTTGTGCTTGTTGCATCGTGGCTTGCCATTGCCTTCCCTGGATTCGGAGGTGCCAGGGTAGCTGGTGCTATTGCTTCTACGAGCAAGCCAGCTATCCTCTCCCGTGCAAAAGCGGGTCATAAGTGCGGTAAGGGCTGCCATGGACTTCGGCTTTTCTTGCCCAAGGTGTCGGGCGAGTCACTCATCTCGGACGCTATGTTTGAAGGCCGCGAGGGCTTCAGCGTCCGGACAATCCACAATCTAGTTCTTTTTGATTAAGAACCTGGTCCAGAGCTACCGGGCTAATTCTCCAGGTTGCTGGATTATGTGACTAAGATCATCGACGTCTGGGGGCCGAACATAGGTACCTTGGAATTTGTCTCTGAATGCATCCTCCAAGTCTTCCTAGCTACCAATAGAGTTTTCTGGTAGGCTATTCGGACAGTGTCGTGCTGGCCCCTTGAGTTTTAGGGGGAGGTACTTGATAGCATGTAGATCATCACCGCGTGCCATGTGAACATGGAGAAGAAAATCTTCAATCCATATTGTGGGATCTGTTGTGCCATCGTATGATTCGATGTTCACGGGTTTAAACCCTTCTGGGAACTGGTGCTCCATTACCTCATCGGTGAAGCATAGGGGGTGTGCGGCGCCTCTGTATCGGGCAACATCACAACGCAGTTCAGATGAAGTCTGTATGCGGTTTTCGGCCCTGGTGAGGTTGTGTTTGTCGCGCCAGACCTGGTGGCCGTCTTCTCGCGCTTGGGCACGCCCCCTTGATCCGTAGATTGATCTGGTTTGGCCGGCTCTATTGTCCAGGTCATGACGTAGGTCATAAGTGTATCCCGAGCTATTGTTTCTTTGCTTTTACGACGAGGTGGTGCGGGCTGGTGTTCGATTTGAGTTGCCGTTCTGTCCCGGCCACGTGGTGGTCGGTCAGGTCCGTCAGCCGCGTTACGCGCGCGTGGTATGGGCTCTAGCGCCTCATCATCGAATTGGGATAGCAGCTTATGCTTCGGGTAACACTTTGTTGGGCGTTCAAGGTCGTATTATTCGGCTACCAGGACATTAGTCCATCTGTCGTTTAGCAGATCTTGGTCAGCTTGAAGCAGCTGCTTCTTCTTCTTTAGGCTTCTTGCAGTGGCTATTAGCTGGCACTTAAAGCACTCTTGTTCAAGGGGTTCCTCTAGCATGATAAAATCTTCGTCGTCGAGGCTCACGTTGTCCTCGGAGAGTGGTAGATAGTTACTATCCTCCGAGTCTTCGTTCTCTGCTTGCTCATCAGGGTCAACTTGCCCGTCCTCCTGATCATCCTGTTCGGATGTTGGTTTGATGGGGTCTTCTTGGTCTTTGGCGTTCTCTGGAGTATCGTTGTCTCCGGTGCCAGTATTTCTGTCTTTTCCACGACGCGATTTAGGGCGGCACTGCTGACATCGACGCTTTGGTGGTATCTCAGGAGGTTCGTCCTCGACTGGATCCTTCTCATCATTGTTGTCGCCTTCTTTAGGTGTGTCCACCATGTACACGTCGTATGAGGAAGTGGCCGTCCAGCGTCCGGTGAACGGCGGGTTTTGGGCCTGCTCCTCTCCGGCATTGTCGCCCATACCGTCGATGCCTTCGGAGGCGTAATCAAGCATGTCAGTTAGATCCTCGACAGTGGCTATAAAGTGGGTGGTGGGTGGGAAGTAAAATTCCCTATTTTCAGCCCCTAGTCCAGGCTGGGCGCAATTCGGAAGTGGTTCCTATGTGATGGCGAGGGATCATATTAAGTCCAAAGCCTCATTTAAGAGCGAGGTTTGGACATGGATAGGAGTTTCCTGGCCGAGCTCGCATGACGCGGACTTCGAGGGTTCAAAGGTAGTGTCCACAGAAGAGTCCGGTTTTGTGATGACTACCGGAGATGCTATTCTCTCCGGTTCTCCAGTCTTGAGCTCTATAGCTGCAGCGAGTCTAGCAGGCTCTAGACTCCCGTCTTCGGACCCGGTGACGTGCTCCAGATCTAAGGCCGGAGCGGTGGTTGGGGCCGCAAACCCTTGGAAGATCAAGTCTCCTCGGATATCAGTGATATGTCTCCAACGTATCTACAATTTTTGATTGTTCCATGATGTTTTATTATCAAGATGGGATGTTTTATAATCATTTTATAGTCATTTTACATCACTTTTTGGTACTAACCTATTGACATAGTGCCCAGTGCTAGTTCCTGTTTTTTCCATGTTTTTTACATCGCAGGAAATCAATATCAAACGGAGTCCAAATGGCAAGAAACTTTACAATGGTTTTTTATGGGCCAGAAGAAAGGCAATGTGCCCAGGTTGCACCTGGGGGGTGCCCCGAGGGGGGCACAACCCATAGGGCACGCCAGGAGGCCCTGGCGCGCCCAGGTGGGTTGTGCCCACCTCAGCGCCCCCCCGGACCGCCTCTTTGTTCTATAAATACCCAAATATTCCCAAAACCCTAGGGGAGTCGACAAAATATTCATCCAGCCACCGCAGAGTCCAGAAACACCAGATCCAATCTAAACACCAGCACAGAGGGGTTCGCCACTTCCATTGGAGCATCTCCGATGATGCGTGAGTAATTCTTTGTAGACCTTCGGGTCCGTAGTTAGTAGCTAGATGGCTTCATCTCTCTCTCTCTCTCTCTCTCTCTCTTGATCCTCGATACAATGGTCTCTTGGAGATCCATATGATGTAACTCTTTTGCGGTGTGTTTGTTGGGATTGATGAACTTTGAGTTTATGATCAGATCTATGTTTTTATATCCATGAAAGTATTTGAGTTTCTTTGATCTATTTTATGCATGATCTCTTATAGCCTCGTATTTCTTCTCCGATATTTGGGTTTTGTCTGGCCAACTTGATCTATTTATCTTGCAATGGGAAGAGGTGCCCGCTAGTGGGTTCGATCTTACGGTGCTTGATCCCAGTGACAAAAAGGGAACCGACACGTATGTATCGTTGCTACTAAGGATAAAAAGATGAGATCTATATCTACCGCCATATAGATAAACGGATCTTGTCTACATGATGTCATTGTTCTTATTGCATTACTCCATTTTCCATGAACTTAATACACTAGATGCATGCTGGATAGCGATCGATATTTGGAGTAATAGTAGTAGATGCATGCAGGAGTCGGATTACTAATCTTGGACGTGATGCCTATGTAATGATCATTGCCTGGATATCATCATAATTATTTGAAGTTCTATCAATTGCCCAACAGTAATTTTTTTACCCACCGTTTGCTATTTTTCTTGAGAGAAGCCACTAGTGAAACCTACGGTCCCGGGCCTTATTTCTCATATATTTGCCTTTGCGGTCTACTTTTTCCTTGCTTTTATTTTCAGATTTATTAAACCAAAAATCCAAAAATACCTTGCTGCAATTTATTTCATTTGGCATTCGATCTATCAATATTTACAACCTTTCTACCGTCATGCACTAATTTCTGGCGCCGTTACCCGAAAGGGATTGACAACCCCTTTAACACGTCGGGTTGCGAGGTGTTGTTATTTGTGTGCAGGGGCTGTTTATGTTGTGTTGCTTGGTTCTCCTACTGGTTCGATACCTTGGTTTCATAACTGTGGGAAATACTCTACCGTCGTTGTGCTACATCATTCCTTCCTCTCCGGGGAAATACCGAGGTAGTTCCAGCTGCCATCAATCAACGACATAGTTCAGATTTCCAAAACTGATCTGGTGACCAGGGGCATAGCTGTCGATCTGCTCTAGGTGGCCAACCGAGTTGGCACGCAGTGCGAAGCCGCCGAATACAAAGATCTGGCCGGGGAGAAAAATTTCCTTCACGGCAACATTGTTGTAAATGATCGATGGAGCCATCGAGCCTTTCGACGATGACACAGTGGAACTCTCAATGAAAGCACCAATGTCGGTGTCAAAACCGGCAGATCTCGGGTAGGGGGTCCCGAACTGTGCATCTTAGGATCGAAGGTAACAGGAGACAGGGACACAATGTTTACCCAGGTTCGGGCCCTCTTAATGGAGGTAATACCCTACGTCCTGCTTGATTGACTTTGATGAGTGTAGGGGTTACAAGAGTTGATCTACCTCAAGATTGTAATTGATAAACCCTAGATGTCTAGCCTATATGATTATGATTGCCTCTATGGACTAAACCCTTCTGTTTATATAAACACCGGAGGGGCCTAGGTTTGTATAGAGTCGGTTTACAGAGAAAGGAATCTTCATATCCGAACGCCAAGCTTGCCATCCACGCAAAGGAGAGTCCCATCCGGACACGGGGAAAAGTATTCTATCTTCTATCTTCGCGGCCCATTAGTCTGGCCCATGTTGCACAGCCCGGATGCCCGAGGACCCCCTAATCCAGGACTCCCTCAGCGCAACCCCCCTTTTTCCTTCTCCAATCCGGTCACATGCCAAGGGGGGCACACCACGCCTTGTTGGTCAGTGTGCTCCCCTCTTATGGCCCATATAACTCCCCCTGGGGTTCTGGTAATCCCTTCGGTACTCCGATAAATACCCGATACACTCCGGAACACTTTCGGTGTCCGAATACTATTGTCCTATATATCAATCTTTACCTCTCGACCATTTCGAGACTCCTCGTCATGTCCTTGATCATCCGGGACTCCGAACAACATCCAGTCACCAAATCACATAACTCATATAATATGATATCGCCATCAAACGTTAAGCGTGCGGACCCTATGGGTCTGAGACCTATGTAGACATGACCGAGACACATCTCCGGTCAATAACCAATAGCGGAACCTGGATGCTCATATTGGCTCCTACATATTCTACGAAGATCTTTATCGGTCGAACCATTATGACAACATACGTAATTCGCTTTGTCATCGGTATGTTACTTGCCTGAGATTCGATCATCGGTATCTTCATACCTAGTTCAATCTCATTACCGGCAAGTCTCTTTACTCGTTCCGTAATACATCATCCCACAACTAACTCATTAGTCACTTTGCTCGCAATGCTTCTTATGATGTGTATTACCGATAGGGCCCAGAGATACCTCTCCGATACTCGGAGTGACAAATCCTAATATCGATCTATGCCAACCCAACAAACACCTTCGAAGATACCTATAGAGCATCTTTATAATCACCCAGTTACGTTGTGATATTTGATAGCACACAAGGTATTCCTCCAGTATCCGGAAGTTGCATAATCTCATAGTCGAAGGAATATGTATTTGACATGAAGAAAGCAATAGCAATAAAACTGAATGGTCATTATGCTAAGCTAATGGATGGGTCTTGTCCATCACATCATTCTCCTAATGATGAGATCCCGTTTATCAAATGACAACTCATGTCCATGGTTAGGAAACCTTAACCATCTTTGATCAATGAGCTAGTCTAGTAGAGGCTCGCTAGGGACACGATGTTTGTTTACGTATTCACACATGTATTAAGGTTTCCGATCACTACAATTCTAACATGAATAATAAACCTTTATCATGAATAAGGAAATAGAAAACAACAACTTTATTATTGCCTCTAGGGCATATTTCCTTCAGTCTCCCACTTGCACTAGAGTCAATAATCTAGTTCACATCGCCATGTGATTTAACACCAATAGTTCACATCGTCATGTGATTAACACCTACAGTTCACATCGCCATGTGACCAACACCCAAATGGTTTACTAGAGTCAATAATCTAGTTCACATCGCCATGTGATTAACACCCAAAGAGTACTAGGTGTGATCATGTTTTGCTTGTGAGTAAAGTTTAGTTAATGGGTCTGTCACATTCAAATCCGTATGTATTTTGCAAATTTCTATGTCTACAATGCTCTGTGTAGAGCTACTCTAGCTAATTGCTCCCACTTTCAATATGTATCCAGATCGAGACTCAGAGTCATCCAGATCAGTGGCAAATCTTGCATCGACGTAACTCTTTACGACGAACTCTTTATCACCTGCATAATCGAAAAATATTTCCTTAGTCCTCTAAGGATTATTTTGACCGCTGTCTAGTGATCTACTCCTGGATCACTATTGTACCCCCTTGCCAAACTAATGGCAAGGTACACAATAGGTCTGGTACACAGCATGTCATACTTTATAGAACCTTTGGCTGAGGCATAGGGAATGACTTTCATTTGACAATAGGTGAGCTAGAGCGACGGCGGGTGACGGCGAGGGCGCGGGCGACGACAGGCGCAGGCGACGACAGGCGCAGGCGACGATGACGGTGATGGCGGCGGCGGCGGACGGCGGCGGGGGCAGGGGCGGCGTGATGATGGGTGCGGGCGACGGCGATGAGGAGCAGGGCGGCGTCGGGCGTCGGGGAGAAACTGCTGAAAATTTGCAAAGTGTTGCTTATATAGCCAGCTCTTTGGTCCCGGTTCGTGGCACCAACTGGGACTAATGCCAACCTTTAGTCCTGGTTGGTGCCACCAACCGGGACCAAAGGTCTCTGCTGCTGAAAAGAGACCTTTGGTCCCGCTTGGTGGCACCAACCAGGACTAAAGGTAGGCATTAGTCCCGGTTGGTGCCACCAACCGGGACCAAAGGTGGGTATTGGTCCCGGTTGGTGCACCAACCGGGACGAAAGGGGGTGCTGCTGTCGCGGCCAAAACTTTAGTCCCACCTTGCTAGCTGAGAGGCTTCCACACTGGTTTATAAGCGCGGCTCTGCCTCCCCTTTCGAACTCCTCCGAACTGCAAGCTTACGGGACTAAACACACTATATCTGCCTGTGGGCCCACTAGGCCTTCTGCGGGCCTGAATCCTGGCCCATGGGTGGGTTTCTAGTCGTATTCAGGCCGTGGTGGCCCAGTAGGTGGCATTATTTTTCTAGTTTTTTGTTTTGTTTTTTGCATTATTTATTTTCTTTTGTTTTTTTCTTTATTTCTTTAATTCTTTTTGCTGTTAGGTCACAAAAATTATAGACTTTCTGTTAGTGCCATTAATTTTCAAATTTGAATAGTTTAAATTTGAATTCTTTTAAATTAGTGTGAGTTACTAGTTTGTGAATAACTTTACTTAAAAAATAGATTTTTGAGTGATTCTTTTTCCAGCTATTTAATATTATTGTGTTTTATCATTATATTAAATTTGGTAATTTTTAGGCTGTTTGAAATCTCTGTTTTAATCAAGAACAGATTTTGTTATTTTAGTTTTCTATTAAAGTTTTTAACAACAAAATTTCTTTATGAAAATTCTTTTTGCCATTAATGTTTTGAACACAAAATAGTTTCATAATTTTAGTTTCATAAATTTTATATAATTTTCATTTAAAAAATACTATAGGTTTATAAAAGCTTTTTAGTTGATTCCTTTTGCTATTCGAGTTTTATAAAAACTTTTTAGTTAATTGTTTTTTCTATTGAAGAATATTATATTTTTGTTTTAGTTGATCATAACATAATATTTTAATTGATTATTTTAAGTTCATTATTTTTGCTATTAGTTCATTCTTTTTGCACTAAATGACCCTGAAATTAGTTCATTATTTTAAGTTTGTTATTTTATATGGCTTTCATTTGTTGAAATTATTTGAACTCCAGACTTTTTATGTGTTCAAATGCACCATTCAAAGCCACATCATCAATTTTCAACCCTTTGTGACTTCATTTGTTATTTTTTATGAATTTGCTGATTTGTTTTGCGCTAAATGACCCTGAAATTCAAAAGCATTTCAAATGAACTCTGAAAAGGTTGAATGTTGGCATGGTATCATCATTTCACCCACATAGCATGTGCATAGAAGTTGAGAGGGTTACGGCAAAAACTAGATGCACTTCGTGTACAAAACGGACAATGTCTTTCGAAGTATCAGGGTTTCGGACGAAAACTCATGGGTTACAAAGGGATTTCATTTTTTGAACTCCAGACTTTTTGTGTGTTCAAAATGCACCATTCAAAGCCACATCATCAATTTTCAACCCTTTGTGACTTTATTTGTTATTTTTCATGCATTTACTGATTTTTGAGCTATAAGACCCTGAAATTCAAAAGCATTTCAAATGAACTCTGAAAATGTTGAAAGTTGGCATGGTATCATCATTTCACATTAAAAACAAAGTACATACATAGTTCTCATCACATTAAAACAAAGTGACCAAATTAATTGAAGTTCATCATCACATTAAAAACAAAGTACATACATAGTTCTCATTGAACAACATATAGCTCTCCAGAGCATCTAGTTAAACCATACATTGAAACTATGTAAAACCTTTCAATGCAACAACAAATGAGATCATAATCACAACCAAGGTAACAATTGATCCAACGGCATAATGATACCAAGCCTCGGTATGAATGGCATATTTTCTAATCTTTCTAATCTTCAACCACATTGCGTCCATCTTGATCTTGCGATCATCGACGACATCCGCAACATGCAACTCCAATATCATCTTCTCCTTCTCAATTTTTTTATTTTTTTCTTCAACTAAATTTAACCTCTCGACAATAGGGTCGGTTGGAATTTCCTTGTAACTACCTCCTACATAAATAAAATCTATGTCACATTGGTCGGCATAATTGTCATAAACAATAAATGAACCAAATAGTTATAAAAACATAATATATACCACATCCGAATCATAGACAGGACGAGGGCTGACGGGGGGCGGATACCAAAACCATCGCACTATATAATAACAAGAAATAATAAAAGTAAGAAAATTAGACAAGTATCTATCTAAAGTAAGAATTCCTTTCTTTCAGAAAGACGATAAGAACAAGAGGCTCACCACGGTGGTGCCTGCGACGTGTTCGGCGCGGGCGATCGACGACGGTGAAGACGGGGACAGGACGTGACGGACCGCTAAACCTATGCAAATCTCGGGAAAAATGGAGCTTGGAGGTCGAGCTTCGAGAGGAGAAAGCTTAACTAGTGTGGCTCGGGCATTTCATCGAACACCTCATGTGCATAGGAGATGAGCTAGAGCACCCAAATGCCCTCCCTCGTCGGCCAGAAAAACATAGCAATGTGGAGTGCTCTGCTGCGGCGATGGGGTATATATAGGCAACTCATTTGTCCCGGTTCGTGGCTGGAACCGGGATTAGAGCTCCCCCTTCTGTCTCGGTTCGAGCCACGAACCGGGACCAATGTATGTGGGCCAGGAGCAAGGCCCATTGGTCCCGGTTCATGCCAAGAACCGGGACAAATGGGTCCAGATGAACCGGGACCAATGCCCACGAGGCCCCGGGCGGCCCCCTAGGCTCACGAACCGGGACGTATGCCCCCATGGGTCCCGGTTCGTGACTGAACCGGGACTAATGGGCTAGCTAAGCCCCAACCAAAGGCCTATTTTCTACTAGTGTTATTTTTCAATCGGAATCAACACCGCTATGAAAGAATGACGAATCAGGCGCAATTGATTAAGGTTGCATCCTAAATAGTATTTTTTTTAAATGGTTATCAAGTAAAATAACATTATGTTCAGATTCTACACATTTTTTGATCAAATTCCATATATAACATGTTAAATTTAGAGTTAGAGTTTAAAAGATATGGATATTTTTACAAAGCAATTGATATGTATTGCGGGTTGATTAACCCAAATATCATGGGGTTTCCTGCAAAAGCAAAAATCCGAGTTCAAATTGGTCTACGGGTTGATTTCTCGAAACATCAAGGGGTTTCCTGGAAAATGCAAAAATCTCACTTAAAAGTAGACTGCGGGTTGATTAACAAAAATATGAGGAAATTTTCTACAAAATAGCATGACGAACCAAGAATACCTATTTTCTTTACTAGTAAATTGTACGTGCTTTGCATGTCATTTAAATATATCAAAGCATTGAAAAATACATTTAAATATATATTTTCTTTCCTAGAATCGTATTGGATAAGATCCAACTTGGTTCTTACCTCTCCAGAATCCAAATTGTTCTAGCCCTTTTTTATTATAGAATTAGATAATCATGTGGAAAGATGCTTCGAGGACACATGAGATGATAGAGTTGGGGTTCAGTTAGAAGGCTACGTGGCTGAATCCTATGAGTCAAAAACTTTATCAAACAGATGATAATGCTCGGATTTGCCATCTCTCGACCATTGGATGGAGCATATCCAACGGCTAATATTTGAAGCTATTGGCACACTATATAGTGGTATAGACGTATTAGGACAACTCTAACGTGGATCACCAAATCACCCTTAAATGTCAGGGCTAGACGGTCTGGATACTTTTTGCCAACCAACGAGTCACCAAATGTCCGCTAACACGAACAAATGTCTGAAATCCCACAAATTGAAGCCAAATGTAGGGGAGGTTCGTGAGTAGTCTGAACACGCCAACTCAACCACAAACCCACTTTCTTCTCCCTCACTTCTCTCTCCTCTCTCCATTTAACAAGGGGCGGACATCTGGTGAATATTGTTGGGTGGCTGGCACCCGCTTGGTTTGGTGAACCACGTGGGATTGGACTTTTTTTTGAACCGGAGCATGTCTGGATGCGCAAAATCTATATCTCGCCTATTGCGACATATAACGAGCGCTTGTCTATGAGCGCCCTAATCTGGGCTGGGCCTATCTAATTCTTTATTCTTGTCCTGCCCGATCACTCCAAACATGGAGCTCGTGTATGTTGCTTTTCTATGTTATTTTTTTATGGATTTGTTGGTTTTTTCTTTTTCTTATTATTCTTTTCTTTTCATTTTTTCATTTTTGTGTATTCGGTGTGTTTGGTTTCTTTCATTTATTTTTATCTCATTTTCATTTTATGTTATTATTATTTATTTTTATTTGTATGGTTTGAATAATCTTAATATATTTTAATACACAGTGAGATTTTTTAATGCATTAAAAATATTTCTGGAATAGACCATGAATTTTTTTAATACATGATAAATTTTTTAATACACGATGGGCATTTTCACAATACCCGATGATAACTCTTTAATGTGTGTCGAAATATTTTTAGTAGAAGAATATTCTTATAATGCAAGATGAATATTTTTAATGCACAATAAATATTTCCATACATAATGAACATTTTTAATATAAGGTAATTATTTTAAAATTGGTCATGAACATTTTGTAATCACTATTAATATTTTTAATACATGATAGAAAAAATACAAGCGATGAACTTTTTAAATACATGATGACCATTTTCTAAAACTAGTAAAACATTGTGTTTTAATATATAATTAAAAAACACCAGACTATGTGTGTGTGTGTGTGTGTAAAGAGGAAAAAAATAACTAATTAACTTCTCCAAATATGATAAAAACCATAAAAAAAGTTCAAAAGGCCCAAAAAACATTATAAAGAAAACAGGAAAATACCGCATCCTATCTACAGTATCTACTGTGCTACTTGGTTGTCAGCCCATCATGTGCATCCTTAAGCGAGAGGCCGCTGGCTTATGCATACCACCCTCAGGCTATGGATACGTGCGAAGCCTCCCAATGCCTTTACCCATTCATCTTGTACTTACCTATCATCCATATCCATACTCGTTAAAGATACAACTTTTTTCCATGCCTGTCACCCGAGAGGGTATATGAGTACCCGGGGGTAAAAATACTCACGTCTACAACACATCAAAGTAAGTAGAAAATAGTTGTAAAAAGCAAAAAATAATCATAAATTATTAATAGAAACACATTTTAAACAACAATGTACAACAACATATTGTAACAACGACACGTTCTCATAAACAAAAAAACTTGTCTACAAAGCTACACATAAAAACGTTAAACAACAACACACGGACATACACTTTAAGTTCACAAAATCATGATAAATTATAGAGATAGTTTGACTACACATTAAATTTTTTACCTAGCGCAATTAGAAGGGGAAAGTTAATGCATTAGGATATTAAAGGAAATCCACTTGTCAACATTTTAGATGGGTAAATGGGTACGCGGGCAAGGTACACAATAGGTCTGGTACACAACATGTCATCTTATGTCGTGTACGGGCTTTGAGTCTTACTCAACTTCACACCTTGCAATACAGGCAAGAACTCCTTCTTTGACTGATCCATTTTGAACTCCTTCAAAATCTTATCAAGGTATGTACTCATTGAAAAATCTTATCAAGCGTCTTGATCTATATCTTTTGATGCCTAATATATAAGCAGCTTCATTGAGGTCTTTCATTGAAAAATTCTTATTCAAGTATCCTTTTATGTTATCCAGAAATTCTATATCATTTCCAATCAACAATATGTCATCAACATATAATATCAGAAATGCTACAGAGCTCCCACTCACTTTCTTGTAAATATAGGCTTCAATGAAATTCTGTATAAAACCATATGCTTTGATCACCTCATTAAAGCGTATATTCCAACTCCGAGATGTTTGCGCCAGTCCATAGATGGATCGCTGGAGTTTGCACACTTTGTTAGCTCCTTTACGATCGACAAAACCTTATGGTTACATCTCATACAAATCTTCTTTAAGAAATCCATTAAGGAATGCGGTTTTGACGTCCATTTGCCAAATTTCATAATCATAAAATGCCGCAATTGGTAACAAGATTTGGACAGACTTAAGCATCGCTACGGGTGAGAAAGTCTCATCGTAGTCAACTCCTTGAACTTGTCGAAAACCTTTCTCAACAAGTCAAGCTGTGTAGATAGTAACGTTACCATCAGCGTCAGTCTTCTTCTTGAAGATCCATTTATTCTCTATGGCTCGCCGATCATCGGGCAAGTCCACCAAAGTCCACAGTTTGTTCTCATACATGGATCCTATCTCAGATTTCATGGCCTCAAGCCATTTATCGGAATGTGGGCTCATCATAGCTTCTTCATAGTTCGTAGGTTCATCATGGTCTAGTAACATGACTTCCAGAACATGATTACCGTACCACTCTGGTGCGGAACGTGCTCTGTTCGACCTACAAGGTCCCATAGTAACTTGATCTGAAGTTTCATGATCATCATCATTAACTTCCTCTCTAGTTGGTGTAGGCATCACGAGAACAGATTTCTCTGATGTGCTACTTTCCAAATTAAGAGAAGGTACATTTACCTCGTCAAGTTCTACTTTCCTCCCACTCACTTCTTTCGAGAGAAACTCCTTCTCTAGAAATGTTCCATTCTTAGCAACAAAGATCTTGCCTTCGGATCTGTGGTAGAAGGTGCACCCAATTGTTTCCTTAGGGTATACTATGAAAACACACTTATCCGATTTGGGTTCGAGCTTATTAGGCTGAAGCCTTTTGACATCAGTGTCACAACCCCAAACTTTAAGAAACGACAGCTTAGGTTTCTTGCCAAACAACAGTTCATACGGTGTCGTCTCAACGGATCTAGACAGTGTCCTATTTAATGTGAATGCAGCTGTCTCTAATGCATAACCCAAAACGATAGTGGTAAATTGATGACCCACAAGTATAGGGGATCAATTGTAGCTCTTTTCTGTAAGTAAGAGTGTCGAACCCAACGAGGAGCAGAAGGAAATGAGAAGTAGTTTTCAGTAAGGTAATGTCTACAAGTGCTGAAATTGTAAGTAGCGGAGTATTTTGATAGCAAGATAATTTGTAACGAGTAAGTAACGATAGTAGTAACAAAAGTGCAGTAAGGTATCCCAATCCTTTTGAGGCAAAGGATAGGCCAAAACGGTCTCTTATGATAAGAAAAGCGTTCTTGAGGGTACACGGGAATTTCATCTAGTCACTTTCATTATGTTGGTTTGATTTGTGTTCGCTACTTTGATAATTTGATATGTGGGTGGACCGGTGCTTAGGTGCTGTTCTTACTTGAAAAAACCTCCTACTTATGATTAACCCTCCCGCAAGCATCCACAACTACGAGAAATGTATTAATAATAAATTCTAACCATAGCATTAAACTTTTGGATCCAATCGGTCCCTTACGAAATAGCGCATAAACTGGGGTTTAAGCTTCTGTCACTCTCGCAACCCACCATCTAATTGCTACTCCACAATGCATTACCTTAGGCCCAAATATTGTGAAGTGTCATGTAGTCGACGTTCACATGACACCACTAAGGGAATCACAACATATATACTATCAAAATATCGAACACATATCAAGTTCACATGATTACTTGCAACATGATTTCTCCCGTGAACTCAAGAACAAAAGTAACTACTCACAAATGATAAACATGTTCATGATCAGAGGAGTATTAAATAGCATAATGGATCTGAACATATAATCTTCCACCAAATAAACCATATAGTAACCAACTACAAGATGTAATCAACACTACTAGTCACCCACAAGCACCAATCTATAGTTCCAGTAGCAAGATTGAATACAAGAGATGAACTAGGGTTTGAGATGAGATGGTGTTGTTGAAGATGTTGATGGATATTGCCCTCCCCAAGATGGGAGAGTTGTTGGTGATGATGATGACGATGATTTACCCCTCCAGGAGGGAAGTTCCCCCGGCGGAATCGCTCCGCCGGAGGGCAAAAGTGCTCCTGCCCAAGTTCCACCTTGAGATGGCGGCGCTCCGTCCTGAAAGTCTCCTCCTTATTTTTATAGGTAAAAATGACTTATATAGCAGAAGATGGGCACCGGAGGTGGGCCAAGGAGGCCACAACCCACTAGGGCTCGTCTGGGGGGCCTGGCCTGCCCAGGTGGGTTGTGACCACCTGGTGGCCCCCCTCTGGTGGTTATTGGCTCCAGTATTTCTTAAATATTCCATAAAAAATCTCTGTGAAGTTTCAGCTTATTTGGAGTTGTGCAGAATAGGTGGCCTGACGTAACTTTTCCAGGTCCAGATTTCCAGCTGCCGGAATTCTCCCTCTTGGTGTGTTCCTTGCAAATTATTAGAGAAAAGGCATTAGAATTACTCCAAAAAGCATTATTATGGATAAAAATATTATAAATAACAGTAAGAAAACATGATGCAAAATGGATGTATTAACTCCCCCAAGCTTAGATCTCTCTTGTCCTCAAGCGAAAATCGAAATCCACATGCTTTGAGAGAGAGAGAGAGGTGTCGATAAAAAAATTACAGACATAGAGGCATCATGTTGATTATTATAACAATAAAAAAAATTAAACATAGAAATTTTATCATAGAACTTCTATCATATACTTCTCATGAATAAGTGATAGTTCATCACACAATCGAAGTATAAAGCAAAAACTCTATTAGAAACCAATAAACTATGTTCTCAATCAACTTTGCAATTACAATTCATCATATTTTTAGGAAGGGTCACGTCTCGGAGCCTTTAGGCAAGTCCACATACTCAACCATCATATAGTCTTCTATGATTGCTAACACTCACCTCGTACCCATGAGCAAAACGTTTCAATTAGGCACATAGAAAGATAGGGGCTTATAGTTTCGCCTCCCAACATACTCACCTCAAGGGTGATGTCAACAATAATAACTCATGCTATCTATATTCAACTGGACGTATGTGCCTAGATCTTTCCTCACCACATGATGCTTGCCAAAGGAGAAAATAAAAGGAATAGAAGGAAAACTATGACTCTTTGCATAAAAGTAAATACATAAAAGTAAAAGATAGGCCCTTCGCAGAGGGAAGCAGAGGTTTCCATGCACTTATTTGTTTGTATGCTCAATCCCTTAGTGCAGGAGAACATCACGCTGTATTGCCCCTTATGATGACAACCTTTATTATGCAGTCTGTCACTTCTATTCCTTATCATCCAAGTTCGCACAACGCTCAATTTTCTCTTACACTAAATGATCTCACACATTCAGAAGCAATTTTTATTGCGTTTTTGCACCGATGACAACTTACTTGAGGGATCTTGCTCAATCCCTAGGTAGGTATGTGATACGTCCATTTTGCATCATGCTTTTATATCGATATTTATTGCATTATGGGCTGTTATTACACATTATGTTACAATACTTATGCATTTTCTCTCTTATTTTACAAGGTTTACATGAAGAGGGAAAATGTCGGCAGTTGGAATTCTGGGCTAGAAAAGGAGCAAATATTAGAGAGCTATTCTGCACAGCTCCAAAAGTCCTGAAACTCCATGGAAGTCAGTTTTGGAATATATTAAAAATATTGGGCGAAGAAAGCACCAGAGGGGAGCCAGCCACCATCCACGAGGGTGGGGGGCGCGCCCTACCCCCTAGGCGCGCCCTTGCCTCGTGGGCCACCTGGCAGGCCCCCGATGCCCATCTTCTAGTATAAGGTGTCTTTTGCCCTGGAAAAATAAATAAGAAGGAAGCTTTTGGGACGAAGCGCCACCGTCTCGAGGCGGAACCTTGGCGGAACCAATCTAGGGCGCCGGCAGAGCTGTTCTGCCGGGGAAACATCCCTCCGGGGGGAGGAAATCGTCACCATCGTCATCACCATCGATCCTCTCATTGGGAGGTGGTCAATCTCCATCAACATCTTCACCAGCACCATCTCCTCTCAAACCCTAGTTCATCTCTTGCATCTGATCTTTGTCTCAAAACCTCAGATTGGTACCTGTGGGTTGCTAGTAATGTTGATTACTCCTTGTAGTTGATGCTAGTTGGTTTATTCGGTGGAAGATCATATGTTCAGATCCTTTATGCATATTAATACCCCTCTGATTATGAACATGAATATGATTTGTGAGTAGTTATGTTTGTTCCTGAGGACATGGGAGAAGTCTTGCTATAAGTAGTCATGTGAATTTGGTATTCGTTCGATATTTTGATGAGATGTATGTTGTCTTTCCTCTAGTGGTGTTATGTGAACGTCGACTACATGACACTTCACCATTCTTTGGTCCTAGGGGAAGGCATTGTGAATTAATAAGTAGATGATGGGTTGCTAGAGTGACAGAAGCTTAAACCCTAGTTTATGCGTTGCTTCGTAAGGGGATGATTTGGATCCATATGTTTTATGCTATGGTTAGGTTTACCTTAATTCTTATTTCGTAGTTGCGGATGCTTGCGAAGGGGGTTAATCATAAGTGGGATGCTTGTCCAAGGAAGAGAAGTACCCAAGCACCGGTCCACCCACATATCAAATTATCAAAGTAACGAACGCGAATCATATGAGCATAATGAAAACTAGCTTGACGATAATTCCCATGTGTCCTCGGGAGCGCTTTCCTTTATATAAGAGTTTTTCCAGGCTTGTCCTTTGCTACAAAAAGGATTGGGCCACCTTGCTGCACCTTGTTTACATTTATTACTTGCTACCCGTTACGAATTGCCTTATCACAAAACTATCTATTACCGATAATTTTAGTGCTTGTAGAGAATACCTTACTGAAAACCGCTTGTCATTTCCTTCTGCTCCTCGTTGGGTTCAACACTCTTACTTATCGAAAGGACTACGATAGATCCCCTATACTTGTGGGTCATCAGTATGGTGGACACTTGAAAATGATTTGGCTTTAAGGGTTTTCGGATGCACAACTAGTATCTCTACTTAGTGCAAAATTTTTGGCTATCAAAGATAGGGGGAAAGCACCACATGTTGAAGGATCTATGACAATATGACTTCTATGTGAATATAAACAAACATAAATCATTAAGTTGTCTTCCTTGTCCAATGTCAACAATTCTGGCATATAATATTTTGATGAGGGTTCACAATCACAAAAGATTTCTAGGATAGTATATTTATATATGAATCTTCTCTTCCCAATCTTCTTTCATGAGTTGCATCATTGATTAATGCTATGTTTGTCAAATCTCTAATAAAATTTTCTACTTGTACTTTTCCTTATGTGATGCTATCACCTACCATAGGATTAGTATATAATCTTATTGATTTATTTCCTTTCTTTTATTTACTTCCTTTCTCCTTTTCTTTCTTTCTTTCTTATTTCTTTTCTTTATTTGCAATATGAAAGTAAAGAAAGCAAAAACTCAAACTAACTTTATTATATAACTTGCACACGATTACAATGATAGATCACTAAGCAAACTCTCAGAAGAAAGGATCAAACTAAACTTTATTTCATCTAAAGCAAAAGATTGAACTAAGATAAGTAAAAGCAAAAGGATTGTGGGATGATACTATACCAGGGCACCTCCCCCAAGCTTGGCGGAAGCCAAGGGGAGTGCCCATACCTGATACTCAGTTCTCCTTCGGTGGTGAAGAAGATGGTGGTGGTGATGAAGCAATCCTATCCTTAAGGATCAAGAGATTTTCCAACCGACGGATGACGCTTCGGAGATAGGTGATGTGCTCTTGATGCAAAATATTTTCGCGAGTGAGATACTTATTTTGTATGCGAACTATTTCAATGACGCGAAAAGCTTCAATCTCAGCAGGAGTAAGGTGAATAAGGTAGGGTTTAAGGATATCTTCCTCCTCCTCGGCCAGCAGTGCTAGGGCTGCCACCGGGGATGGATCTACGGTAGCTTCCTTGCCCCTGTCTCCCTTGACGGTGTCCGTGGGCTCCTCCCTCTTTGTCTCGATCTTCATCAGCCAAGCATCTTATTCCATGTGGTTGGAGGAGCAAGAAGACATGATGCCTGGCTTGACAAATCTGACAAGAAACAACAAGAAAAGAGAACAGAGGATTTCTCCATGATACGGTGGTTAACAAGTTCGGGAAGTATATATAGATTTTTTTATCTTGGAGGACAAGCATACGGATGAAAAACGGAGTACGGGAGGTGTCCCGAGTGGGCACAACCCACATGGGCGCGACAGGCTTGTGTCTTGTGCCCACCAGGGGACGCTTCCTGGGAGATTCTTCATTTCCAAAATTCTAAAATATTCCAAAATTGACAGAAAATATTTTTGCGGATTTTTCGAAGTCTGTTTACTTACCATATCACGTACCTCCCTATTTTCATGATTCTGGAGTGTTCCGGAAAGACTCTTTTATGTGTTCTTCCGGTGTCAAACTTTGGATAATATTACTTTCAACATTAATAGGCGTACCTAAGATATAATGCTTTATTCGTTGCCCATTGACAACCTTCGGGTTAGTACCTTCGGAATTATTTATTTCGATGGCTCCATACCGGTAAACCTCCTCGATGACATATGGGCCTTCCCATTTTGAGAGGAGCTTTCCTGCAAAAAATCTAAAACAAGAGTTGTACAAAAGAACATGTTCTCCGACTTTAAACTCATGCTTTTGGATTCTTTTGTCATGCCTTGTTTTATGAATAAATTTACATTTTCATAAGCTTGGGTTCTTGATACGTCTCCAACGTACCTACTTTTCCAAACACTTTTGCCCTTGTTTTGGACTCTAACTTGCATGATTTGAATGGAACTAACCCGAACTGACGATGTTTTCAGCAGAATTGCCATGGTGTTATTTTTGTGCAGAAATAAAAGTTCTCGGAATGACCTGAAAATTCATGGAGACACGTTTTGGAATTCAAAAATATACTGGTGAAAGAATCAGCGTAAGGAGGCCCACACACTGTCCACAAGGGTGTAGGGCGCCCCCCGGGGCGCGCCCCCTGCCTCGTGGGCCCCCTGAGGCTCCACCGACGTTAACTCCGACGCTATATATTCATGTTCGGGTAGAAAAAAAATCAGAGAGAAGGATTTGTAAGTGCATCTAGTGCCACCCCTAGTTGGTTTTGGAGTATTGACGACAAACCTAGTTGAGGGACTAATGTGTTCGTGAGAATTGCAGGATAACACAGGTAGAAGTCCCTCATTGATTCGGTTTTGCTACCAGAGATGACCCCTAAAAATGTATGAAGACATTGAAGTCAAAGGTGGTATATGAAGATATTCACATTGAAGACTATGACAAAAGAAGACACGTTATGAAGCCTATGGAGCTCGAAGACTTAGATCTTTCGTAGTTCTTTTTCTTTTGTGTTGAGTCATAGGAACCACCGTACTGTTAAGTGGGGTCCAGGAGAACCAGTCAGAATGACTGAAGTGATGCCTAAACCAAAAACCTATGTCTTCGAGTGAAGACAATGAGAGCGAATCTTGTCCAGAGCCGGACAAGTCAGCTTTGCTTGTAGCCCAAGTAAAGTTGCCATGAGAGTTTGAAATCTGACCGTTGAGACACATGTCAGTTCCTTAGTGACCCAGGGTCATTTCGGACAAATCAGGTCGGGTTGCCAAGTGGCTATAAATAGCCCACCCCCTACAACCATAAACGGTTGGCTGCTCAGATTTCAGTGCACGGCTTTTGTCGTTTGAGAGCAACCCACCTCGAAGCCTTTGAGAGAGAGAATTCCTTGCGAGGATAAAGCCCTAACCACCCAGAGCCAGAGAACATTGGGCATCACTTAAGTCTTCTTGTCTGTGTGATCTGAAGACTTATTACACTTGAGGACTGTGCATCCCCAGACGGTTAGGCGTCGCGTTCAGAGCATCCAAGAGACGTTGTGGATTGCTAGTGAACAAAGTCTGTGAAGGTTTGGGAGTCTACCTTGAAGACTTACCAGAGTGATTGGGCGAGGACTATGTGACCTTAGCTCAAGGAGAATACGGTGAGGACTTGGTGTCCTGAGCTGCGTGTTCAGGACTGGGTGTCCGGGACTGTGTGTCCTAAGGTTTAAATACCTAGCCGCTCCAACCAGACGTACAGTTGTCATAGCAACTGGAACTGGTCCAACACATCATTGTCTTCAACGAGTCACTGGTTTCATCTTCACTTCGTTTTACTTATTGATCACTCATTGTGAAGTCATTGCGTGTCTGTTCTATCTTTTGTCTTCACAACGTGAGTGTATGATCTGTTTGGCTTCATAGTATCTTCCTACCTGATCCTAATTACACTACAGCTATTTGTCACTGTGCTTTCACTCTGTTGATACTTGACCATGGCTTGCCTAGTGTAGTCTAACTTCCGCTGCATAGTAATAGGCATATCTCTACTGTTTGTCTTCATAACTTCCACGTTTTGAAGACTTTCATAAAAATCGCCCATTCACCCCCCCTCTAGTCGATATAACGCACTTTCAGGATTCATCACGTTTTACGATGCGGAGCCGCCGCCAAGCCCCAATCTTCATCGGGAGGGCTGATCTGGTGTCCGTTCGGGGCTCCGGTGAGGGGAATCTGTCGCCATCGTCGTCATCAACCTTCCTCCATCACCAATTTCATAATGCTCATCGCCGTGCGTGAGTAATTCCATCATAGGCTTGCTGTACGGTGATGGGTTGGATGAGATTTACCATGGAATCGAGTTAGTTTTGTTAGGGTTTGATCCCTAGTATCCATTATGTTTTAAGATTGATGTTGCTATGACTTTGCTATGCTTAATGCTTGTCACTAGGGCCCGAGTGCCATGATTTCAGATCTGAACCTATTATGTTTTCATGAATATATGTGAGTTCTTGATCCTATCTTGCAAGTCAATAGTCACCTACTGTGTGTTATGATCCGGTAACCCGAAATGACAATAATCGGGACCACTCCCGGTGATGACCGTAGTTTGAGGAGGCCTTAATATCCCTTAGTGTTAATGCTTTGGTCTGGTACTCTATTAAAAGGAGTCCTTAATATCCCTTAGTTTCCAATAGGACCCCGCTGCCATGGGAGGGTAGGACAAAAGATGTCATGCAAGTTCTTTTCCATAAGCACATATGACTATATTCAGAATACATGCCTACATTACATTGATGAACTGGATCTAGTTCTGTGTCGCCCTATGTTATAACTGTTGCATGAGGAATCGCATCCGACATAATTATCCATCATTGATCCATTGCCTACGAGCTTTTCACATATTGATCTTTTCTTAGTTACTTTTCCGTTGCCACTGTTACGATTACTACAAAACTGCTACTGTTACTTTTGCCACCGTTATGGTAACTTCCATACTACTTCGCTACTAAATACTTTGTTGCATATATTAAGTCTTTCAGGTGTGATTGAATTGACAACTCAACTGCTAATACTTGAGAATATTCTTTGGCTCCCCTTGTGTCGAATCAATAAATTTGGGTTGAATACTCTACCCTTGAAAACTATTGCGATCCCCTATACTTGTGGGTTATCAAGACTATTTTCTGGCTCTGTTGCCGGGGAGCATAGCTCTATTATTTGAGTCACTTGGGATTTATATCTATTGATCACTATGAGGAACTTGAAAGATGAAAGAACCAAGATTTTTCCCTCAAGTACATACGAGGGGAGGTGAGGAACTGCCATCTAGCTCTGCACTTGATTCACCTTCTGTTTTGAGTAAAATTTCGACACCTACTCCTGTTATTGATTCTGATATGTCGCATGTTATTGTTGATGCCACTTCTGCTATACATTATGCTTATGATGAAACTACTTCTATGCTTGATAATACTGTACCATTAGGTGAATTTTTGATGAACAACTTGCTAGGGTTAGAGAGAATGAAATTATTGAAACAGATAATATTGATGAAAGTGATGCTGAAGATTATCCCCCTAGATATGAATTGCCTAATGTGCCTGAGGGTTATGTTATGGATGAAGAAACTGCTAGAGACCTTTTTGCTTGCAAAGATAGATATGATCTTAAGAAACTATTAGCTAAGCTGAAAGAAAAGTCTTTGAATGCTAGAATGAAATATGACCCTGCTTTTGCTAATTCACCTATCTGTATTTCTGATAAGGATTATGATTTCTCTGTCGATCCTGAGTTAATTACTTTGGTTGAATCTGATCCTTTTTATGGCTATGAATCTGAAACTGTTGTGGCACATCTTACTAAATTGAATGGTATAGCCACCCTATTCACTCATGAGGAAAAAATTCGTTACTACTATATCCTTCAATTATTTCCATTCTCATTAAAGGGTGATGCTAAAACATGGTTTAATTCTCTTGCTCCTGGTTGTGTGCGTAGTCCCCAGGATATGATTTATTACTTCTCTGCTAAATATTTCCCTGCTCATAAGAAACAAGCTGCCTTAAGGGAAATATATAATTTTGTGCAAATTGAAGAAGAGAGTCTCCCACAAACTTGGGGGAGGCTTCTCCGATTACTTAATGCTTTGCCTGATCATCCTCTCAAGAAAAATGAAATACTCGATATCTTTTATAACGGACTAACCGATGCTTCCAGAGACCACCTGGATAGTTGTGCTGGTTGTGTTTTCAGGGAAAGAACTATTGAGCAAGCTGAATTGTTGTTGAATAATATATTGAGTAATGATAATGATTGGACACTTCCTGAACCAACTCCTAAGCCAACTCCGAAGAAAAGGGGTATTCTATTTCTCAGTCCTGAAGATATGCAAGAGGCAAAGAAATCTATGAAAGAAAAAGGTATTAAAGCTAAAGATGTTAAGAATTTACCACCTATTGAAGAAATACATGGTCTTGATAACCCAACACAGGTAGTAAAGGTAAATTCTCTCTATAGATTTGATGAAGGTGATATTCCTCGTAATAAGTTTGCTAGCCAATGCTTGGATGAGTTTGATAATTTTATTGTTAAACAAGAAAACTTCAATGCTTATGTTGGTAGACAATTGAAACGTAATGCTTATATGATTGAACACTTGAGTGATTATATGTCTAGAGTTAAAGGTGACCTTAAACTTATTAGTAAAGATGCTTCTATGGTTACCACTCAAGTAGAACCAGTGCTTAAAGGTCAAGATGATTTGCTCAATGAATTAAATAATAAGAAAAATGATAATGTTGTTACAGTTGTGACTAGAGGGGGAAGAATGACTCAGGTACCTTTGTATCCTAAGGGCCACCCTAAGAGAATTGAGCAAGATTCTCAGAGAACTAATGTTGATACACCCAGTCCTTCTAAGAAGAGGAAAAAGAAAAATGATAGGTCTGTGCATGCTTCTAGTGAACCTGTTGTTGATACACCTGAGAATCCCAATGATCTTTCTATTTCTGATGCTGAAACAGAATCTGGTAATTAACATGAACCTAGTGATAATGTTAATGATGATGTTCATGTTGATGCTCAACCTAGCAATAACAATGGCGTAGAGATTGAACCTGCTGTTGATCTTGATAACCCACAATCAAAGAATCAACGTTATGATAAGAGAGACTTTGTTGCTAGGAAGCATGGTAAAGAAAGAGAACCATGGGTTCATAAACCCATGCCTTTTCCTCCTAAACCATCCAAGAAAAAGGATGATGAGGATTTTGAGCACTTTGCTGAAATTATTAGACCTATCTTTTTGCGTATGCATTTGACTGATATGCTTAAAATGAATCCTTATGCTAAGTATATGAAAGATATTATTACAAATAAAAGAAAGATACTGGAAGATGAAATTTCCACCATGCTTGCCAATTATACTTTTAAAGGTGGAATATCTAAGAAACTAGGAGATCCCGGAGTACCAACTATACCATGCTCCATTAAAAGAAACTATGTTAAATCTGCTTTATGTGATCTTGGAGCCGGGGTTAGTGTTATGCCTCTCTCTTTATATCATACACTTGATTTGAATAAGTTGACACCTACTGAAATATCTTTGCAAATGGCCGATAAATCAACTGCTATACATGTCGGTATTTGTGAGGATGTGCCTGTTGTGGTTGCAAACGTTACTATTTTAACGGACTTTGTTATTCTTAATATTCCCGAGGACGATAGTATGTCTATTATTCTTGGTAGACCCTTTTTGAATACTGCAGGGGCTATTATTGATTACAACAAAGGCAATGTCACTTTTCATGTCAATGGTAATGAGCATACGGTACACTTTCCGAGGAAACAACCTCAAGTCCATAGTATTAATTCTATTGGAAAATTTTCAACGATTACTATTGGAGGTTTTGAATTCCCTCTCCCTACTGTCAAGAAGAAATATGATATTCTTATTGTTGGGGACATACACATCCCTGTTGAGGTAACCTACTGTAATTCGAAAATTCTTCGATTTCATGTTATTCGGAAAGAGTTTGTTAACAACACTTGATCAACCTTGTTAGTGGATTCCTTTTGATGAGCATTAGATGGATGAAGTTAGAAAGAACAACTCTCTGTACCCTCCTTTTACTTTCTGTTAGTTAGATTAAATATAGCAAAAGTAGTATTTTCTATCTGTTTTCTGAATTATCCTTTGCAATAAAAATACTCCGACAATAAAAGTTCTCCAAATGTCCTGAAAATAATATATGATTTTTTGTAGAATATTTAAGAGTTACTGGCACTGAGAACACACCAGGGGGCCCCACTACTTGGCCACGAGGGTGCAGGGCGCGCCCCCTGCCTCATGGACCCCTCCACTTATTCCAGCACCCACTCACTTCGTCTTCCTCCAGAAAAAAATTCTCCCATAGTTCAAACATGAGTTCTAGCTCATCTTGCTGTCATTTTCGATCTCCTTGCTCAAAGCTCCATTCACAAAACTGCTTTGGGGGATTGTTCTTTGATATGTGTCTCCTCCAATGGTCCAATTAGTTTTTGTTCTAGTGCTTTATATATTGCAATTTTTTGCTGCTTAGATGACCCTGTTCTTGAGCTTGCATGTCAAATTTTTATGGTCCAAAGTAGTTTTAATGCATGATATAACCTCTAGGCACTTATAGGAGTAGTTGCTATCAATCTTGTTGAGTTTGGTTCACTTTTATTTTGCGTCACTAAAAATTTCAGAAATTTTTCATAAAAATAAAATGATGAAGAGATTGTTGAGGGGCTCTTCGAGCCGAAGTTCGAAGGATAAGCAGACTAAAGAGAATAAAAATCCCAAATACAATCTTCCTCGCACTGCAAAGGCCTCACTGACTTCCTTCACGACCAGCGCGAACAGCGCATACCTCATCTTATCCGAGGCCATTTACGCGTACTGGAGGCTGACACAAGTCCCAGAACCTGAGCCTGAGCCACCATTTGACCCTGAGGACCCTGTTAGTACACCGGAGAGAGTAGCTTCGATCCATGGGCATAGACCAACTTAGGACAAGCCTAAGCTTGGGGGAGTATGTATTTCTCACCGACATTACATTCATGTTCACACACTCGTTCTAGTTGTCGGTGCTCATACTTTTTCATTGTACTATCCATGCTAGTTTATTTTCTTTTCTAAGCCTTCTTCTTGTGTGTTTGAAAAACCTTAAGAAAAACAAAAAAAATTAGTTGTAGCTTTTAGTTAGTTTACTTTCCATGCCTGTAGTAGTAGTAATTAAAAGAAAACCCAAAAATATTTCTCGTTCTTCTTTTACTTGTTGGGAGCTTTCCCGTGTAAATAGTTTTATTTCTTTTCTTGTTCTTTGGGGGTCGAGAGGAGAAGACCATGATGAAAATGTTGAGTGGCTCTCATATGCATTGTTGTTGATTTAACCAAGATCTGATATTACTTTGTCTTCTCCCTTGTATTAAATGCTTGCAGATCCCAGCTTAGTCCAATGCATGTGCACTATTATTATTATTATCCACACCGTTCGGCCGTGCAAGTGAAAGGCAATAATAACGATATATGATGGACTGATTGAGATGAGAGAAGCTGGTATGAACTCGGCCTATCTTGTTTTTGTAAATATGATTAGTTCATCGTTCCTGATTCAGCCTATTATGGATGAAGCATGTTTGCAATGACAATTAGAGATTATAGTTGCCCATGCCATGCTTAACTAGTTAGGAGTTTATAATGGTTTACCTTGTGTGCCAACATGCTATTAAAATGGTTGTGATGTGGTATGATAGGGTGGTATCCTCCTTTGAACGATTCGAGTGGCTTGACTTGCCACATGTTCACACATGTAGTTGAAACAAAATCAACATAGCCTCCATGATACTTATGTTCATGGTGATTTATATCCTACTCATGCTTGCACTCATTGTTGATTAATCTTAATGCATGTTCGTTACTGTTGTCGCTCTCTAGTTGGTCGCTTCCTAGTCTCTTTCTAGCCTTCACTTGTATTAAGAGGGAATACTGCTTGTGCATCCACTTCCATAAACCCCAAAGTTATTCCACATGAGTCCACCATACCTTCCTATAAGCGGTATCTACCTGTCGTCCCAAGTAAATTTGTATGTGCCAAACTCTAAACCTTCAAATGAAATTCTGTTTTGTATGCTTGAATAGCTCATGTATCAACTATGGCTGTCTATATCTTCCATGCTAGGTGGGTTATTCTCAAGATGAGTGGACTCCGCTCATCATTCACAAGAAAATGGCTGGTAACCGGGATGCCCAGTCCCATGCTCAAATCAAAATAATTGCAAACAAAACTTCCCTGGGATTTTTGTTAGTTGGAGGCACCCATTGTTTCGGACAAGCCATGGATTGATGTTTGTTAGTGGTGGGGGAGTATAAACTTTACCATTCTGTTTGGAAACCTCCTATAATGTGTGTAGCATGGAAGATATCGAGATCTCTTGGTCCTTATGTTGACAATGAAACTATACCACTCAAAATATTATTTCTCTCTGTTTCAAAACTCGAGCTCTGGCACCTCTGCAAATCCCTACTTCCCTCTGTGAAGGGCCTATCTATTTACTTTTATGTTGAGTAATCATCCTCTTATTAAAAAGCACCAGTTAGAGAGCATCATTGTCATTTGCATGCATTGCTATTAATTTCCATTGAGTATGATTGTGACTGGATCTCTTTTACCATGAATTACAATGTCTAGTCAGTCCTTGATCTTCAGGGGTGCTCTGAATTTATGTTTTGTGGTCTCAGAAAGGGCTAGCGAGATGCCATCTTGTTATATCATATTATGATTGTCTTGAGAAAGTGTTGTCATCCGAGATTTATTATTATTGCTCGCTAGTTGATTATGCCATTGATATGAGTAAACATGAGACCTAAATGTTATTGTGAATATGGTTAGTTCATAATCTTTGCTGAAAAATTGAATTCTAGCTTTACATATTTGCAACAACAAGAACAAACAGAGTTTGTAAAAGTTTTTGTTTATCACTTTCAGTTTGTCAACTGAATTGCTTGAGAACAAGCAAAGGTTTAAGCTTGGGGGAGTTGATACGTCTCCAACGCATCTACTTTTCCAAACACTTTTGCCCTTGTTTTGGACTCTAACTTGCATGATTTGAATGGAGCTAACCTGGACTGACGTTGTTTTCAGCAGAATTGCCATGTTGTTATTTTTGTGCAGAAATAAAAGTTCTCGGAATGACCTCAAAATTCACGGAGACACGTTTTGGAATTTATAAAAAATCTTGGCGAAAGAATCAGCGTAAGGGGGCCCACACCCTGTCCACGAGGGTGCAAGGCGCCCCCCCTGGGGCGCGCCCCTGCCTCATGGGCCCCCTGAGGCTCCATCGAAGTCAACTCCAACTCTATATATTCATGTTCAGGGAGAAAAAATCAAAGAGAAGGATTCATCGTGTTTTATGATACGGAGCCACCGCCAAGACCTAATGTTCATCGGGAGGGCTGATCTGGAGTCCGTTCGGGGCTCCGGAGAGGGGAATCCGTCGCCATCGTCATCATCAACCTTCCTCCATCACCAATTTCATGATGCTCACCACCATGCGTGAGTAATTCCATCATAGGCTTGCTGGACAGTGATCGGTTGGATGAGACTTACCATGTAATCGAGTTAGTTTTGTTAGGGTTTGATCCCTAGTATCCATTATGTTCTAAGGTTGATGTTGCTATGACTTTGCTATGCTTAATGCTTGTCACTAGGGCCCGAGTGCCATGATTTCAGATCTGAACCTATTATGTCTTCATGAATATATGCGAGTTCTTGATCCTATCTTGCAAGACAATAGTCACCTCTCCGGTAACCCCGAAGTCAAAATAATCAAGACCACTCCCGGTGATGACCGTAGTTTGAGGAGCTCATGTATTCACTAAGTGTTAATGCTTTGGTCCGGTATTCTATTAAAAGGAGGCCTTAATATCCCTTAGTTTCCAATAGGACCCCACTGCCACGGGAGGGTAGGACAAAAGATGCCATGCAAGTTCTTTTCCATAAGCACATATGACTATATTCAGAATACATGCCTACATTATATTGATGAACTGGAGCTAGTTCTGTGTCACCCTATGTTATAACTGTTGCATGAGGAATCGCATCCGACATAATTATCCATCATTGGTCCATTGCCTACGAGCTTTTCACATGCTGATCTTTGCTTAGTTACTTTTCTGTTGCCACTGTTACGATTACTACAAAAATGCTACTGTTAATTTTGCCACCGTTGCCGTTACTTCCATACTACTTTGCTACTAAATACTTTGCTACAGATATTAAGTCTTTCAGGTGTGGTTGAATTGACAACTCAACTGTTAATACTTGAGAATATTCTTTGGCTCCCCTTGTGTCGAAATTTGGGTTGAATACTCTACCCTCGAAAACTGTTGTGATCCCCTATACTTGTGGGTTATCAGTTCTCCATTCATCTAATGAGCTAATATCAAATAACCTCTTTTCACCAGCAAGTTTGAAATCATAATTGAGCTCTTTGACGGCCTAATAAGCTTTATGTTCTAACTCAAGAGGCAAATGACAATCTTTTCCATAAACCATTTTATAAGGAGACATGCCCATAGGATTTTTATATGCTGTTCAATAAGCCCAAAGTGCATCATCTAATTTCTTAGACCAATTCTTCCTGGGTCTATTAACAGTCTTTTGAAAAATTATTTTTATTTCTCTATTACTAAGTTCAACTTGACTACTAGACTGAGGATGGTAAGGTGATGCAATTCTATGGTTAACATCATACTTAGCAAGCATTTTACGGAAAGCACCATCAATAAAGTGTGAACCACCATCAGTCATAAAATATCTAGGGAATCAAAACCTTGGGAAAATAACTTCCTTAAGCATTTTAATAGAGGTGTTGTGATCAGCACTACTGGTTGGAATAGCTTCTACCCATTTAGTAACATAATCAACAACAACCAAAATATGTGTATACCCATGAGAGGAAGGAAAATGTCTCATATAATCAAATCCCCAAACATCAATGGTTAAATAGCAAGTGAATAATTCATAGGCATTTCTTGACGCTTACCAATATTACCTATTCTTTGACATTCATCACAAGATGAGACAAACTTACGGGCATCCTTGAAGAGAGTAGGCCAATAAAATCCAGATTGTAATACCTTGTGAGCAGTTCAATCTCCAGCATGATGCCCTCCATAAGCTTTGGAGTGACATTTCCATAGGATTTGTCCCTGGTCATGCTTAGGTACACAACGTATAATAATACCATCTACTCCTTTATAAAGATGTGGGTCATCCCAAAAGTAATGTCTTAAATCATAGAAGAATTTTTTTCTTTTGTTGGTATGTAAAGCTAGGTGGTAAATATTTAGCAACAATGTAATTAGTATAATCAGCATACCAAGGAGTACTATTAGCAACATTTATTGTAGCTAACTGCTCATCAGGAAAACTATCATCAATAGGTAGTGGGTCATCAAGCGCATTTTCAAGCCTAGACAAATTATCAACTACTGGGTTCTCAGCACCTTTTCTATCAATGATGTGTAAATCAAATTCTTGTAACAAGAGAACCCAACGAATAAGTCTAGGTTTAGCATCTTTATTTTCCGTAAGATATTTAATAGCAGCATGGTCTGTGTGAACAATTACTTTGGAATCAACAATATAAGGTCTAAATTTATCACAAGCAAACATCACTGCTAAGAATTCTTTTTCAGTAGTAGCATAATTTCTTTGAGCACTGTCTACAGTTTTACTAGCATAATGAATAACATTCAATTTCTTATCAACTCTTTGTCCTAGAACAGCACCAACAGCATAATCACTAGCATCACAGATAATTTCAAAAGGCAAGTTCCAATCAGGTGGTTGAACAATAGGTGCAGATATTAAGGCTTTCTTGAGTGTTTCAAAGGCTTCAAGACAATCATCATAAAAAACAAAAGGAATATCCTTTTGCAAGAGACTAGTGAGAGGCCTAGAAATTTTAGAGAAGGCTTTGATAAATCTCCTATAAAAACCAGCATGACCTAGGAGACTATGAATACCTTTGATGTCCTTAGGACATGGCATCTTCTCAATTGCATCAACCTTAGCTTGGTCCACTTCAATACCTCTTTCGGAAATTTTATGACCCAAGACAATGCCTTCATTAACCATAAAGTGGCACTTCTCCCAATTCAATACAAGATTTGTTTGTTCACATCTCTGCAAAACTCACTCAAGATTGCTTAAACAATCATCAAATGACTTCCCATAAACAGAAAAGTCTTCCATGAAAACCTCAACAATATTTTCACAAAAGTCAGAGAATATAGCAGTCATACATCTTTTAAAGGTAGCAGGTGCATTACATAAACCAAAAGGCATACGTCTATAAGCATAAGTTGCAAAGGAACAAGTAAAAGTGGTCTTTTCTTGATCAGATTGAGAAATAGGTATTTGTGAAAAGCCAGAGTATCCATCAAGGAAGCAAAAGTGTGTGTGTTTAGATAATCTTTCAAGCATTTGATCAATAAAAGGAAAAGGGTAATGATCTTTTCTAGTTGCTTTATTTAATTTTTTTGTAATCAATTACCATTCTATAGCCTGTAACAATTCTTTGTGGAATAAATTCATTATTATCATTAGGAACAACAGTAATACCTCCTTTCTTAGGGACACAATGAACATGACTTACCCATCTACTATCCGCTATGGGATAGATTATCCCTACTTCCAGAAGTTTTAATACTTCCGTTCTTACCACTTCTTTCATCTTCAGGTTTAACCGACGTCGGTGATCAACAACGAGTTTAGCATCAGGTTCCATATTGATTTTGTGGTGACATAGAGTGGGGCTAATTCCCTTTAAATCGTCAAGAGTATATCTAGTAGCAGCCTGGTGCTTCCTTTGAACTTCCAATAATCTTTCTTCTTCATGTTCTGAAAGGTTAGCACTGATAATAACACGATATATTTTCTTTTCATCAAGATAAGCATATTTCAAAGTGCCTGGCAATTGTTTTAATTCAAACACAGGATCACCTTTCGGTGGAGGAGGACCTCCAAGAGTTTCAATAGGCAAATTATGTTTAAGTAGAGGACGTTGTTCAAAGAAAATTTTATCTATTTCATTTCTTTCATGCATATGTAAATCATTTTCATGGTCTAGCAAATATTGTTCTAAAGGATCAGTAGGTGGTACAGCAATAGAAGCAAGACCAATTAATCCATCCTTACCAGGTAATTCATTTTCATGATGATTTCTACTAAACTTGGAAAATTTTAACTCATGAGACTCACCACCAAAGCTAACACCCACAGTTTGTTTCTTACAATCTATCTTAGCATTAACTGTGTTCAAGAAAGGTCTACCAAAGATAATGAGACAAAAGTCATCTTGTGGGGAACCAAGAACAAGAAAATCAGTAGGGTATTTTATTTTCCCACAGAAGACTTCAACATCTCTAACAATCCCAATTGGTGACATAGTGTCTCTATTAGCAAGTTTAATAGTAACATCTATTTCTTCTATCTCAGCAGGTGTTATGTCTTTCATAATTTCTTCATATAAAGTGTAAGGAATAGCACTCACACTAGCACCCATGTCACATAAACCATGATAACAGTGATCTCCTATTTTAACTGAAATAACAGGCATGCCAACAACAGGTCTATGTTTATCTTTTCTATCAGGTTTAGCAATTCTAGCATCTTCTTCATAGAAGTAAATAGCATGCCCATCTATATCTTCTTCCAAGAGATCTTTAACCATAGCAATGCTAGGTTCTACTTTAATTTGTTCATCAGGTTTAGGTGTTCTAATATAACTTTTGTTAACCACAGTTGAAACTTTAGCATGTTCCTTTATCCTAACAGGGGAATGTGGTTTCTCAATATAAGCAGAAGGAACAACTGGATCAACATTGTAAAGTTTAGTTTCTTCTTTAATTGGTATTGGTTTTTTAATTTCTTCTTTAATAGGTGGGTGATATTTAAAACACTTCTCTTTAGGGAGTTCAACATGAGTAGAAAATGATTCACAAAAGTAGGCTACTATCTTAGAGTCAAGTCCATATTTAGTGCTAAACTTTTGAAAAGCATCGGTATCCATAAAAGATTTAACACAATCATACTTAAGCTTAATAGCTGACTCTTTAGCTTCATCGAGTTCCCAATCTTCAGAGTTGCATTTAATTCTTTCCAAAAGATCCCACCGGAATTCAATAGTCTTCTTCATAAAAGAACTAGCACAAGAAGTATCAAGCATGGTTTGATCATTACGACAAAGCCGAGCATAAAAGTTCTGGATAATAATTTCTCTTGAGAGCTCGTGATTGGGGCATGAATATAACATTAACTTAAGCCTCCCCCAAGCTAGAGCGATACTTTCTCCTTCACGAGGCCAAAAATTATATATATAATTCCGATCACGATGAACTAGATGCATAGGATAAATTTTTTGGTGGAACTCCAATTTCAAACGATTCCAATTCCATGATCCAATATCATCGCATAGCCTATACCATGCCAATGTTTTTCCCTTCAAAGGTAAAGGGAAAACCTTTTTCATAACTTGATCCCTAGGTAAACCTGTAAGCTTAAACAATCCACAAATTTGTTCCACATATATCAAGTGCATATCAGGATGTTTAGTTCCATCTCCTGCATAAGGATTAGCTAGCAGTTGTTCTATCATGCCCGAAGGAATTTCATATTAAATATTTTCAGTAGGTGCAGTAGGTTGAGGGGTAGCTAATTGTGGTTCCGGACGAGGTGAAGATACCCCGAACAAACCCCTCAAAGGATTGTTTTCCATAGTAGCAAGTGACAATAAATTTCAGCACACTATATAAATGTTTCCTTACCAAAGGCGCTTCACTCCCCAGCAACGGCGCTAGAAAATAGCCTTGATGACCCACAAGTATAGGGGATCAATTGTAGCTCTTTTCGATAAGTAAGAGTGTTGAACCCAACGAGGAGCAGAAGGAAATGACAAGTAGTTTTCAGTAAGGTAATGTCTGCAAGTGCTGAAATTGTAAGTAGCGGAGTATTTTGATAGCAAGATAATTTGTAACGAGCAAGTAATGATAGTAGTAACAAAAGTGCATCAAGGTAGCCCAATCCTTTTGAGGCAAAGGACATGACAAAATGGTCTCTTATGATAAGCAAAGTGTTCTTGCGGGTACACGGGAATTTCATCTAGTCACTTTCATCATGTTGGTTTGATTTGTGTTCGCTACTTTGATAATTTAATATGTGGGTGGACTGGTGCTTAGGTGTTGTTTTTACTTGAACAAACCTCCTACTTATGATTAACCCTCCCACAAGCATCCGTAACTACGAGAAAAGTATTAAGAATAAATTCTAACCATAGCATTAAACTTTTGGATCCAATCGGTCCCTTACGAAATAGCGCATAAACTGGGGTTAAGCTTCTGTCACTCTTACAACCCACCATGTAATTGCTACTCCACAATGCATTCCCTTAGGCCCAAATATGGTGAAGTGTCACGGAGTCTACGTTCACATGACACCACAAAGGGAATCACAACATACATACTATCAAAATATCAAACACATATGAAGTTCACATGATTACTTGCAACATGATTTCCCCCGTGACCTCAAGAACAAAAGTAACTACTCAAAAATGATAAACATGTTCATGATCAGAGGAGTATTAAATAGCATAATGGATCTTAACATATAATATTCCACCAAATAAACCATATAGTAATCAACTACAAAATATAATCAACACTACTAGTCACCCACAAGCACCAATCTATAGTTCCAGTAGGAAGATTGAATACAAGAGATGAACTAGGGTTTGAGATGAGATGGTGTTGTTGAAGACGTTGATGGAGGTTGCCCTCCCCAAGATAGGAGAGTTGTTGGTGGTGATGATGACGATGATTTTCCCCTCCGGGAGGGAAGTTCCCCCAGCAGAATCACTCCGCTGGAAGGCAAAAGTGCTCCTGCCCAAGTTCTGCCTCGAGACGGCGACACTTTGTCCCGAAAGTCTCCTCCTTATTATTTCTAGGTCAAGATGACTTATATACCAGAAGATGGGCACCGGAGGTGGGCCGAGGAGGCCACAATCCACCAGGGCGGACCTGGGGGGCCTGGCGTGTAACAGCCTGGATTTTGGCCCTTTTCTTTTTCTTTTGTTTTATTTGGTTTTTGCTTTGTTTTCTTTTTGGAGTGGTTCTGTGGCCTTGTCACCTGGGAAATCATCTTCATTCCCTCTCCCAAGTGGCTCATCATTCTCAAAACCTTGCCAAGATCATGTCACTTCACTCCATGGCCAGACCCTAATTTCTTTCTCTAGGGAAAATTCATTTTGCTATTAAACGAATAACCCTATATGCCCTAGGTTGTGAAGAAACCTATATTTGTGCCCATCCAAAAATCCCCAAATAATTCTTATAAATGTTTTGGGTCATATCTTCCTCAAATATGGCAAAATATTTCATTAGCCATATTTCTCATCATGCTCAATAAAATCATTTTCTATTCTGTCCTAAATGGCACATTGTGAAGCAAGTGTTATTTATATTTGCCCATTTGGCCCCAAAATTTTTGGACATATTTTACTGTCCAAATAATTGACCTGTGCCAAAATGCAACTTTATTTTCCTAGCCAAACGTCCTCAACAATTTTTCAAACTTTCTGTCAGACAGAACGCATTGTGAAGGAAGTACTAGCTGGGGTTATCCAAATGAGTTGAAATTTTGCACACTCCTTCATGTGCTCATATTAGCACACTCCTCCAAATTTCAGCTCCATCACTTGAGCTATGTGAGCACAGGACCAAATCTTTGCTTCTGGTAAAACTTTCAGGTTGTGAAGGAAGTATGATTTGTTTGCTTCAAAAATCTTGATAATTTACCAGATGGTTATCCTACCCAAATAGCTTCTCTCCACCAAATTTGGCACCAATTCACCTAGCCAATATTTCTCTAGAAGTTTTTCAAGATTCTGGATAGTGAAGATGTTTTTGAAGTAAGTACCACTTTGGATTATCCATTTGGTATGAAATTTTTACAGCATCTTACTATGACCAAATCATTAGGCCTTGCCAAATTTCAGCTCAAGTGGATGCTTTATCAGGGTGCATCATCCTAATTTCATTTCTGGACCAGATTTGGCAGTTGTAAAGCAACTATATTAAATCTTGGTCCACAGCTTCTCAAAGTTACCAGGGTGAAAGTCCTTCTTACCGTAAACCTACCAGACAACTCCTTTGCTTCCAAACCCCTTCCTGTTGATCAGCAGTGCTTGATCAAGTTTACTGCAGTAAACTT
Source organism: Triticum urartu (assembly GCF_003073215.2). NCBI lineage: Eukaryota > Viridiplantae > Streptophyta > Magnoliopsida > Poales > Poaceae > Triticum > Triticum urartu. The sequence continues at coordinate 545,056,922 of NC_053026.1, forward strand.
CTGGTGTTAACTACCATTTGACCATGTCACTTTTAACCAAACTACCACCGCAGTTGCAACCTCCCCAGGAAGGACAAGCCCCCAGACATTGTTTGGCCGGCTTTGTGCCAATGTGTGCACCAGTGCACGCGGTGATCACGAGCTTTGGCATGCAATGTGCGCGCTCTGCTGGCGTTAGCCGCGTCCAGGATGGATTCTAGCTCCGGCCCCTCTCCCTCTTGTCGCCTTCGCGCTCGTGAGCCTGTCCAACAGCCAGCCCGCATTGTCGCCGTCCTCCTGGAGCCCTCTCCCCCTCCGTCGGTTCCTCCGTCAATGCTCGTCGCCGCGCGCCCAGGGGCGCACTGTGGCCGACCGAGGTTTAATGGCGTTCAGTCGCGTCTCCTTTGCACCGTCGGCCCCCCTCACCCTGTGCGCCTCTGTAGCTCGTCCGTTGCCGTCCTCGTCGCCTTCCCGCGCCCTCCCGTGCTCACTGATACGTCCATTTTGCATTATGCTTTTCTATCAATATTTATTGCATTATGGGCTATTATTACACATTATGTCACAATACTTATGCCTATTCTCTCTTATTTTACAAGGTTTACATAAAGAGGGAGAATGCCGGCAGCTGGGATTCTGGGCTGGAAAAGGAGCAAATATTAGAGACCTATTCTGCACAGCTCCAAAAGTCCTAAAACTTCGCAGAAGACATTTTCAGAATATATAAAAAATACTGAGCGCGGGAAGTTCACCAGGGGGGCCACACCCTGCCCACGAGGGTGGGGGGCGCCCTATCCCCTTGGGCGCGCCCCCTACCTCGTGGGCCCCCTGGTGGCCCTTCGATGACCATCTTCTGCTATATGAAGTCTTTCAATGAGGAAAAAAAATCATAATCCATCTTTCCGGACGAGACCCCGCCGTCTCGAGGCGGAACCTTGGCGGAACCAATCTAGGGCTCTGGCGGAGATGTTCTGCTGGGGAAACTTCCCTCCGGGAGGGGGAAATCATCGCCATCGTCATCACCAACGCTCCTCTCGTCGGGAGAGGGCAATCTCCATCAACATCTTCACCAACACCATCTCCTCTCAAAACCCTAGTTCATCTCTTGTATCCAATCCTTGTCTCCAAGTCTGGGATTGGTACCTATGGGCTGCTAGTAGTGTTAATTACTCCTTGTAGTTGATGCTAGTTGGTTTATTTGGTGGAAGATCATATGTTTAGATCCTATATGCATATTAATACCTCTCTGATTATGAACATGAATATGCTTTGTGAGTAGTTACGTTTGTTCCTGAGGACATGGGAGAAGTCTTGCTATTAGTAGTCATGTGAATTTGGTATTCGTTCGATATTTTGATGAGATGTATGTTGTCTCTCCTCTAGTGGTTTTATGTGAACGTCGACTACATGACACTTCACCATTATTTGGGCCTCGAGGAAGGCATTGGGAAGTAATAAGTAGATGATGGGTTGCAGGAGTGACGAAAGCTTAAAGCCTAGTTTATGCGTTGCTTCGTAAGGGGCTGATTTGGATCCATATGTTTCATGCTATGGTTAGGTTTACCTTAATACTTTTGTTGTAGTTGCAGATGCTTACAATAGAGGTTAATCATAAGTGGGATGCTTGTCCAAGTAAGGGCAGCACCCAAGCACCGGTCCACCCAGATACCAAATTATCAAAGTACCGAACGCGAATCATATGAACGTGATGAAAACTAGCTTGACGATATTCCCATGTGTCCTCGGGAGCGCTTTACATCATATAAGAGTTTGTCTAGGCTTGTCCTTTGCTACAAAAAGGATTCGGCCACCTTGCTGCACTTTATTTACTGTTGTAACTTGTTGCTCGCTACAAATTATCTTATCACAAAACTATCTGTTACCTATTATTTCAGTGCTTGCAGAGAATACCTTGCTGAAAACCGCTTATCATTTCCTTCTGCTCCTCGTTGGGTTCGACACACTTACTTATCGAAAGGACTACGATAGATCCCCTATACTTGTGGGTCATCAAGACTCTTTTCTGGTGCCGTTTCCGGGGAGTGAAGCGGTTTTGGTAGGTAGAATTTGGTAAGGAAAAATTTATATAGTGTGCTGAAATTTACTATCACTTGTTACTATGGAAAGTAATCCTCTGAGGGGCTTGTTCTGGGTATCTTCACCCCGACCTGTAGAGCAAAGAGTTTCTCCTCAACCTACTGCACCTACAAAAAATGAAAATGAAAATGTCTGCTTTGAAATTCCTTCAGGTATGATAGAAAAACTGCTAGCTAAACCTTTTGTAGGAGATGGAACATTACATCCTGATGAGACCTAATATATGTGGATGAAGTTTGTGGATTATTTAAGCTTGCAGGTGTGCCCGGAGATCTTACTAAGAAGAAGGTCTTCCCTTTATCTTTGAAGGGAGATGCATTGACATGGTATAGGCTATGTGATTATACGGGCTCATGGAACTACAAACGATTGAAATTGGAATTTCATCAGAAGTTTTATCCTATGCATCTTGTTCATCGTGATTGCAATTATATATATAATTTTTGGCCTCACGAAGGAGAAAGCATCTCTCAAGCTTGGGGGAGGCTTAAATCAATGTTATATTTATGCCCCAATCATGAGATCTCAAGAGAAATGATTATTCAAAATTTTTATGCTCGTCTTTCTGATAGCAATCGCACCATGCTCGATACTTCTTGTGCTGGCTCTTTTATGATGAAGACTTGTGAATGCAAATGGGATTTATTGGAAAGAATTAAACGCAACTCTAAAGATTGGGACCTCAACGAAGGTAAGGAGTCAGGTATGACACCTAAGTTTGATTGTGTTAAATCTTTTATGGATACCGATGTTTTCCGTAAATTTAGCACTAAATATGGACTTGACTCTGAGATAGTAGCTTCTTTCTGTGAATCTTTTGCTACTCATGTTGATCTCCCTAGGGAGAAGTGGTTTAAATATCATCCTCCCATATAAGTAAAAGTAGCTGCACCTATTAGAGTTGAAGAAAAGAATGTCACCTATAATGATCCTATTGTTCCTACTACTTATGTTGAGAAACCACCTTTCCCTGTTAGGATAAAAGATCATGCTAAAGCTTCAACTGTGGTTCGCAAAAGCAATATTATAACGTATACACCTCCTGAGCAAATTAAAGTTGAACCTAATATTGTTATTGTTAAAGATCTCTTGTCTGATAATATTGATGGGCATGTTATTCATTTCCGTGATGAGACTGCTAGAATTGCTAAACCTTGTGCTAAAGATAAACCTAGATCTTTGGTAGGCATGCCTGTTATTTCTGTTAAAATAGGAGATCATTGTTATCATGGCTTATGTGATATGGGTGTCGGTGCTAGTGCTATACCTCATGACTTATACAAAGAAATTATGCATGATATTGCACCTGCTGAGATAGAAGATATTGATGTCATAATTAAACTTGCTAATAGAGATACTATTTCACCAATTGGAATTGTTAGAGATGTTGAAGTCTTGTGTGGGAAAACTAAATATCCTGCTGATTTTCTTGTTCTTGGCTCCCCACAAGATAGCATTTGTCCCATTATTTTTGGTAGACCCTTCTTGAACACAGTTAATGCTAAGATAGACTGCAAAAAGGATGTTGTTACTATAGGTTTAGGTGATATGTGTCATGAATTTAATTTCTCTAAATTTCGTAGACAACACCGTGAAGAGGAATTGCCTAGTAAAGATGAAATTATTGGTCTTGCTTCTATTGTCGTACCTCCTAGTGATCCTTTAGAACAATATTTGCTAGACCATGAAAATGATATGTTTATGAATGAAAGAAGGGAAATAGATGAAGTATTCCTTAAACAGGAACCCATCCTGAAACACAATTTTCCTGTTGAAATCCTAGGGGATCCTCCTCCACCCAAGGGTGATCCCGTGTTTGAGCTCAAACCGTTACCTGATACTCTTAAATATGCTTATCTTGATGAGAAAAAGATATATCTTATTATTATTATTATTAGTGCTAACCTTTCAGAGAATGAGGAAGATAGATTATTGAAAACTCTGAAGAAGCACCGTGCTGCTATTGGATATACTCTTGATGATCTTAAGGGCATTAGTCCCACTCTGTGTCAACACAAAAAAAATTTGGAGGAAGATGCCAAACCAGTTCGTGATCATCAATGATGGCTGAATCCTAAGATGAAGGAAGTGGTAAGAAAGGAAATACTAAAGCTTCTTGAGGCAGGTATAATTTATCCCGTTGCTGATAGTTAGTGGGTAAGTCATGTCCATTGTGTCCCTAAGAAGGGTGGTATTACTGTCATTCCTAATGATAAAGATGAGTTGATCCCGCAAAGATTTATTACAGGTTATAGGATGGTAATTGATTTCCGCAAATTAAATAAAGCTACTAAAAAGATCATTACCCCTTACCTTTTATCGATCAAATGCTAGAAAGATTATCCAAACATACACATTTTTGCTTTCTAGATGGTTATTCTGGTTTCTCTCAAATACCTGTGTCAGCCAATGATCAATAAAAGAGTACTTTTACTTGCCCTTTTGATACTTTTTCTTATAGACGTATGCCTTTTGGTTTATGTAATGCACCTGCTACCTTTCAAAGATGCATGATGGCTATTGTCGGTGTCAAAACCGGCGGATCTCGGGTAGGGGGTCCCGAACTGTGCGTCTAGGCCGGATGGTAACAGGAGGCAGGGGACACGATGTTTTACCCAGGTATGGGCCCTCTTGATGGAGGTAAAACCCTACGTCCTGCTTGATTAATATTGATGATATGGGTAGTACAAGAGTAGATCTACCACGAGATCAGAGAGGCTAAACCCTAGAAGCTAGCCTATGGTATGATTGTATGTTATGGTTGTTTTCCTACAGACTAAAACCCTCCGGTTTATATAGACACCGGAGAGGGTTAGGGTTACACAAGGTCGGTTACAAAGGAGGAGATATCCATATCCGTACTGCCTAGCTTGCCTTCCATGCCAAGTAGAGTCCCATCCGAACACGAGACGAAGTCTTCAATCTTGTATCTTCATAGTCTAACAGTCTGGCCAATGGAGATAGTCCGGCTGTCTGGAGACCCCCTAATCCAGGACTCCCTCAGTAGCCCCTGAACCAGGCTTCAATGACGATTAGTCTGACGTGCAGTATTGGCTTCGGCATTGCAAGGCGGGTTCCTTCTCTGAATACACCGCAGAAGAATTTGAATACGAGGATAGTGTCCGACCCTGCAAAATAAGTTCCACATTCCACCATAGAGAGAATAATATTTTTGCAGATCTAATTTGCTGGCTTGTTTTGGCAGCATGACGTTACGTCATGGCCCGGTGATTATTCGAACCGTTTCTTTTAACCAGCCTCGCACATAACGCGAGGCAGTTTTTCGACACGTCTTGTCAAAGAAGAGATCGTGTCCCCTTATTACGGGATTCTCATCAATACGGGCATGGGTAACCCAACCACGCCATCAATTGCGGCGCTTGGGGGATAAGCAAGTTTTACCAGGCAAGTGGGGATGCTTAGTTTCGTCCGCCTATATAAAGGGATAAGGATTCACCTTTCTATCCATGCCTTCTTCCTCCCTTACCCATCCGTTTTCGCACACTCGAGCTCTAGCGCCCAAGCCCGCACTTCCCACCTCGACCTTCTCCAATCATGTCTGGAGTGGGAGGCAAGTGGATGGTCTCCTCCATCATGGAGGGAGACATCAAGAAAGTGAGGAGAGCCAGATACCTGCCTGACGACATCTCGCACCGGCTCCCAGATGAGGGGCAGCTCATCCCCACCCCCAGGCCCCATGAGAGGGTAGTATTCCTCACCCATTTCCTCCGTGGACTGGGGTTCCCTCTCCATCCCTTCGTCCGGGGGCTCATGTTTTATTACGGCCTAGATTTCCACGATCTGGCCCCGAACTTCATCCTCAACATCTCGGCGTTTATCGTCGTGTGCGAGGCCTTCCTCCGCATCAAGCCCCACTTCGGCTTATGGCTGAAGACCTTCAATGTCAAGCCGAAGGTGGTGGGCGGCCGCCAGGCGGAGTGCGGAGGCACCATGGTGGGCAAGATGCCCAACATAACATGGCTCGAGGGCTCCTTTGTGGAAACCATAAAGGGGTGGCAATCGGGGTGGTTCTACATCACCGAGCCGCGCAACCCTGCATGGGCAGCGGCCCCCGAGTTCCGATCTGGCATCCCCACGCGGCTCACCTCCTGGAAAGAGAAGGGCCTATCCTGGGGTAGTTCGAAAGAGCTGACCGGACTCCAAACATGTATTGAAAACATGGTGGACAAGAAGCTCAAGCTTGTCAACATAGTCCAAGTTATGCTCATCCGCAGGATACTTCCGTGCCAACAACGGGAGTTCAACTTGTGGGAGTTCAATTCGGCGCAGCATCGAACTCTGAACAGGCTATTCAACACAACTCATGAAGATGCCTGGAGGGTGCTGTTCAAAAGTGCCGAGGGCCCCCCCCCCCCTATTACTGAGGATCACGGATTCAGCACGAAGCGCCAAGCCAGTGCGGTAAGCTGTTTTACCTTTCACATGATAATTATTTTTTATATAGATTGACTCTATGCAGGATCTAAACTCCCGTACCTTTGACAAGACTGGCAGAAGATGGCCGGACAGATCGACTGTCCGGCTCCTTTGCTCGAAGGCCTCGTAGACGCTCTTCTGGCGAAGATGCTGACTCCGGCCCCTTATAAGGTCCCGGAGAAGACCAAGAAGGCCAAGGGAACCCGAAAGAGTTCCCGATGCCAGGCGTCGTCGGACTCACCACCCGATGACTCTGCGGCGCACTCTTCCCCCGAAGACGAGGAAGAAGAAGAAGATGCTCCCCCACCGACTGGGGGAGACAAAAAAAGGAAGGCCGCCCCAGCTGGGGAGGCCAGAGGGTCCAAGAAGGGAAGGACTCTCCTTCCGGACAGTTCCATCGCCGCCGACGAAGGCGAAGGCGAGTGGTTTCCCAGGGTCAAGTCCCCGGGGAGATCGTAAGTATTCGGATACCAGAGTAACTCCTAGGATTCCTTTGTTGCATTGCTTTCCCTAACGCCGAACACAATTATGTAGGCCACCATGAGCCAGTATCGATGTATCATCGGATGGCTCCTTGGGCTTGTCGGACATGGATAGCGATCCAGTCCCGACCGCCACCTCCCCTCATCTTGCCGATGACGCCGAGGTGTTGTCTCAAGAGGCACCAGATCGAGGGGAGACAGTCCTGGAGGTGCCTCAAGGCGACCTTCCAAACTCCGGGAGCCGTGGGGACGGGGCCCCCGAGAGCTCCGAGTTCGGCCCTCAGCCGAACACCGTGCCGAACCCTCCAGCGGTTCCGGGCTCGGGCAGGCGGCCTCTTTCTAAGAGGGGCAAGACGCATGTGCCGGTGACCTCTGTCCATCCAGAGGCATCGGACAATCTGCTGGAAGCGCTTCGCAGCACTTCCATCGACGAGGAGCACCGCACTATCATGAGTGCGGTGATCCAGAAGGTTTAGTCCGCCAAGAGCGGATGGACTGAAGCCTGTGCCAGCCTTCTAATAGGCTTTGAGGTAAGTGTTTTAAAATGTAGTAGAAATATTACCGCATAGACAGTAGCCCCTGATGCTTTGTTCTGTGTTCGCAAAGAACAGCCGAACAGAGGATCAAATAATATCGCAGGAGTCTAATATAAGCATGTCAATATGCATATGCAGGCTTTGCTGCTGGCGTCCGCCGCACTAACTGCGGAGGTCGCTGTACTGAAGCAGGACCTCGAGGGGTCCAAGGAGCTCGGCCTTGCCAAGAGGCAGCTCGAGGAGAACAAGGGTATGTAATACCCCGTCTATAGATATGTATATATAAGAAGGACGTGATTGCAAAATGACAGGATCATTGTATGTTTGCCAGGGGCCACGACCGAGGTGGCGACCCTGAAGCAAGCGCTGGCCAAGGCCGAAGATACATCGGCCAAGGAGCGCACCGAGCGAGAGTAGCACGAGGCTCGGGTGGGCGAGGTGCAGCAAGATCTCCAGGCTCTTGTGGCGAAGCACGAGGCGTTGGAGCTTGACTCCAAGACGCGGGAGTCTGAGCTTGCCGCGGCCCTCGAGAGTGTAAAAAGTGCCAAGGCCGAAGCCCAAAAGGCCCTCCAAGAGATCGACGCGATGAAGAAGATAGCGGTGGGTAAGGCTTTCTATATGCAAAGCAAGCATGTAAAAGTAAATTACCGATTACTTACCCGGATCCGGAGCTCCTCAGGAGCATTCGCAGATTTGCCCCACAGTGTGTCCGATGCCGCACAATTTTACCAGGCCGAGGACGAAAGCTCGACGGAGAAGCTGTTCTGGTCTCAGTATGCTGAGGCCGAACATCCTCCAATGAGCGACCAGCTGAAGCAGATGGTCGAGCTACATAAGGCGGCCGATCAGGCCATGCAAAGCTTTACAGTCCGGTTGTGGCCTGGCGACGCCCTTCCGAACAACTTCTTCGGCCCGGTGAGGCGGCTCGTGGATGCCTGCCCGTGGCTGGAGGTCGTCAAGCGATCTGTCTGCATTGAAGGTGCACGCTGGGCTTTCACCCGTGTGAAATTGCAGTGGGTCAAGCTAGACACCGTGAAGCTGATCAAGGAGGGGCCGCCGGAGGGCAAGGAGCACCGCCACCCCGAGATGTACTACGAGGGTGTTCTGCCGGGTGCCCGTCTCATCGCGGATGAGTGTTCAAATGTAATATCTGAGTAAACTTGCTCGTTTTATCTTGTATTTATGAAAACTTGTTTCATATGCGCTATGCAACGCTTATTTGAATTTAAAATATTACCTTCTGTTTGGCTGTTTATCCAATCTGAGAGATGGCTAGTCCTCGGCTTCTGCCCCCATGCCACGAGTGCTGGGGTGTTCGGGATAAACCTGAGCACTCTTGTTCCATATTTGGGTCCTTCGAGGGAGGTGCTCACACTAGTAGAAAAGGGGGCAACGGTCCAGGCCGGGTCAGCCCATTAGTCCCGGTTCAGTCTAGAACCGGGACCCATGGGGGCATTGGACCCGGTTCGTGAGCCCAGGGGTCGGCCGGGCCACGTGGGCCATTGGTCCCTGTTCGTCTGGACCTTTTGGTCCCGGTTGGTGGGACGAACCGGGACCAATGGCCTCGCTCCTGGCCCACCACCATTGGTCCCGGTTGGTGGCATGAACCAGGTCCAAAGGCTCCCCTTTAGTCCCGGTTCATGCCACCAACCGGGACCAATGAGGTGCCCATATATACCCCCTCGTGTAAGAGCAGAGCACACTGCTCTGTTTTTTTCTGGCCGAGGGGAAAAGGGCTTGGTGGTGCTCTAGCTCACCTCCTATGCACACATGGTGTTCGATGGAATGCCCGAGCCACACTACTTAAGCTTTCTCCTCTCCAAGCTCGACCTTCAAGCTCCATTTTCCTTAATATTTGTCTAGGTTTAGCGGTCCGTCATGCCCCGTCCCCGTCTTCACCACCGTCGATCACCCGCGCCGAGCTCATCGCTGGCACCACCGTGGTGAGCCTCTTGTTCTTATCTTCTTTCTGAAAGGAAAAAATATTCTTACTTGTATGTTTACATAGATACTTGTATTATTTTCTTACTTTTATTATTGCATCTTATATAGTGCGATGGTTTTGGTATCCGCCCCCGTCGGCCCTCGTCCTGTCTATGATTCGGATGTGTTATATATATTATCTTTATAACTATTGGTTCATTTATTGTTTATGAAAATTATGCCGACCAACGTGACATAGATTTTATTTATGTACGATGTATGTGAATGGAAATTCCAACCGACCCTATTGTCGAGAGGTTAAATTTAGTTGAAGAAGAAAACAATTTGTTGAAGGAAAAAAATTGAGGAGGAGAAGATGATATTGGAGTTGCATTTTGCGGATGTCATCGATGATCACAAGATCAAGATGGATGCAATGCGCTTGAAGATTAGAAAGATTAGAAAATATGCCATTCATACCGAGGCTTGGTATCACTATGTCGTTGGATCAATTGTTACCTTGGTTGTGATTATGATCGCATTTGTTTTCGCATTGAAATGTTTTACATAGTTTCAATATATGCTTTAATTAATTAGATGCTCTGGAGAGTTATATGTTGTTAGATGAGAACTATGTATGTACTTTGGTTTTAATGTGATGATGAACTTCTATTAATTTGGACACTCAATTATATATAACGCACGCAGATGAACCGGCAATGGATGTACGGTGACAGACACACCTCCGAGTACATTAAGGGCGTGCATGAGTTTCTCGATGCGGCTGAGGCAAACAAGCATAATGGTTTTATGTGTTGTCCATGCACTGAATGTGGGAATACGAGGTCTTACTCTAACCGGAAAATCCTTCACTCCCACCTGCTTTACAAGGGTTTCATGCCACACTATAATGTTTGGACGAGGCACGGGGAAATAGGGGTTATGAAGGAAGACGGTAAAGAAGAAGAGTACGATGACAACTATGTGCCCCCTGAATACGGTGATGCTGCAACGGGGGGAGCTGGTGAAGATCAAGAGGAACCAGACGATGTGCCCAATGATGCTGCAACGGGTGAAGCTGCTGAAGATCAAGAGGAACCAGACGATGTGCCCGATGATGATAATCTCCGCTGGTTCATTGTCGATGCAAGGACGCAATGTGAAAGTCAAAAGGAGAAGCTGAAGTTCGATCGCATGTTAGAGGATCACAAAAAAGGGTTGTACCCCAATTGTGAAGATGGCAACACAAAGCTCGGTACCGTACTCGAATTGCTGCAGTGGAAGGAAGAGAATGCTGCGGCTGACAAAGGATTTGAGAAGCTACTGAAAATATTGAAGAAGAAGCTTCCAAAGGATAACGAATTGCCCGACAGTACATACGCAGCAAAGAAGGTCGTATGCCCTCTAGGATTGGAGGTGGAGAAGATACATGCATGACCTAATGACTGCATCCTCTACCGCGGTGCATACAATGATCTGAACACATGCCCGGTATGCGGTGCATTGCGGTATAAGATCAGACGAGATGACCTTGGTGATGTTGACGGCGAGCCCCCCAGGAAGAGGGTTCCTGCGAAGGTGATGTGGTATGCTCCTATAATACCACAGTTGAAACGTTTGTTCAGAAACGAAGAGCATGCCAAGTTGATGTGATGGCACAGTGAGGACCGGAAGAAAGACGGGAAGTTGAGAGCACCCGCTGACGGGTCGCAGTGTTGAAAAATCGAGAGAAAGTAATGGGATGAGTTTGCAAAGGACCCAAGGAATGTATGGTTTGCTTTAAGCGCGGATGGCATTAATCCTTTCGGGGAGCAGAGCAGCAATCACAGCACCTGGCCCGTGACTCTATGTATGTATAACCTTCCTCCTTGGATATGCATGAAGCGGAAGTTCATTATGATGCCAGTTCTCATCCAAGGCCCTAAGCAACCCGGCAACGCCATTGATGTGTACCTAAGGCCATTAGTTGAAGAACTTTTACATCTGTGGAATGGAAACGGTGTACGTACGTGGGATGAGCACAGACAGGAGGAATTTAACCTAAAGGCGTTGCTATTCGGGACCATCAACGATTGGCCCGCTCTCAGTAACCTTTCAGGACAGACAAACAAAGGATACCGTGCATGCATGCACTGTTTAGATGACACTGAAAGCATATACCTGGACAAATGCAGGAAGAATGTGTACCTGGGCCATCGTCGATTTCTTTCGACCAACCATCAATGTCGAAAGAAAGGCAAGCATTTCAAAGGCGAGGCAGATCACCGGAAGAAGCCCGCCATGCATACCGGTGATCACATACTTGCTATGGTCAATGATTTGCACATAATCTTTGGAAAGGGTCCCGGCGGACTAGCTTTTCCGAATGACGCTGAGGGACACGCACCCATGTGGAAGAAGAAATCTATATTTTGGGACCTACCCTACTGGAAAGACCTAGAGGTCCGCTCTTCAATCGACGTGATGCATGTGACGAAGAACCTTTGCGTGAACCTGCTAGGCTTCTTGGGCGTGTATGGGAAGACAAAAGATACACCTAAGGCACGGGAGGACCTGCAACGTTTGCACGAAAAAGACGACATGCCTCCAAAGCAGTATAAAGGTCCTGCCAGCTATGCTCTTACGAAAGAAAAGAAAGAAATCTTCTTTGAATGCCTGCTCAGTATGAAGGTCACGATTGGCTTCTTGTCGAATATAAAGGGAATAATAAATATGCCAGAGAAAAATTTTTAGAACCTAAAGTCTCATGACTGCCACAGGATTATGACGCAACTGCTTCCGGCTGCATTGAGGGGGCTTCTACTGGAAAATGTCCGATTAGCCATTGTGAAGCTATGTGCATTCCTCAATGCAATTTCTCAGAAGGTGATCGATCCAGAAATCGTACCAAGGCTAAGGAGTGATGTGGCGCAATGTCTTGTCAGTTTCGAGCTGGTGTTCCCACCATCCTTCTTCAATATCATGACGCACGTACTAGTTCATCTAGTCAACGAGATTGTCATCCTAGGGCCCGTATTTCTACACAATATGTTCCCCTTTGAGAGGTTCATGGGAGTCCTAAAGAAATATGTCCGTAACCGCGCTAGGCCAGAAGGAAGCATCTCCATGGGCCATCAAACAGAGGATGTTATCGGGTTTAGTGTTGACTTCATTCCTGGCCTTAAGAAGATAGGTCTCCCTAAATCGCGGTATGAGGGGAGACTGACTGGAAAAGGCACTCTTGGAAGTGACTCAATAATATGCAGGGACGGATATTCTTGGTCTCAAGCACACTACACAGTTCTACAGAACTCTACCTTGGTGACACCGTATGTCGATGAACACAAGAACAGTCTGCGCTCCAAACACCCGGAGCAGTGCGACGACTGGATTACATGTGAACACATCAGGACTTTCAGCAGTTGGTTGGAAACACATCTCAGAGGTGACAACACTGTTTGTGATGAGCTGTACTTGTTGTCCAGGGGACCATCTTTGACTGTATTGACTTACAAAGGATACGAGATAAATGGGAATACATTTTACACGATCGCCCAAGATCAAAAGAGCACCAACCAAAACAGCGGTGTCCGCTTTAATGCAGCAACCGAGAGCGGAAAGGACACATATTATGGTTACATAGTGGACATATGGGAACTTGACTACGGACATGATTTTAAGGTCCCTTTGTTTAAGTGCAAATGGGTCAATCTGTCAGGAGGCGGGGTATAGGTAGACCCACATTACGGAATGACAACAGTGGATCTGAAAAATCTTGGGTACACTAACGAACCGTTCGTCCTAGCCAATGATGTGGCACAGGTTATCTATGTGAAGGACATGTCTATCAAACCGAGAAAAAGAAAAGATAAGGAAGCGAATACATCATACGATGAGCCAAAGCGCCACATAGTTCTTTCAGGAAAAAGGGATATCCTAGGAGTGGAGGGCAAGACAGACATGTCTGAAGATTATGAAAAGTTTCATGAAATTCCTCCCTTCAATGTCAAGGTTGACCCAAGCATCCTGATAAACGATGAAGATTATCCATGGTTACGGCGCAATAAGCAAATGACACAAGCGAAGAAAAAGTGAAGACTTTCTCCCATAACTATTATGATGATACCATGCCAACTTTGTAACACACGAGTATGCTATGCCAACTTTTTCAGAGTTCATTTGAAAACTATGAATTTAGGTCGAATTTTCTCTATAGGTGCATCTATGTTCATTTTTTAGTAAAGTTAATCACAAACTTGTGATTCACACAAATTTCAAAGAATTCAAATTTTAACTATTCAAATTTGAAAACTAATGGCACTAACAAAAAGTTTATAATCTTTCTAAAACTAATGGCACTAACAGAAAGTTTATAATTTTGCTGACCTAAAAGCAAAAAGAATTAAAAAATAAAGCAAAAAACAAAAGAAAATAAATAATACAGAAAACAAAACAAAAAACTGAAAATAAAAATTAAAATAGCAACAATAAGTATTTTGTTGTAAGTAGAAACAAAATAAAATAAATAAAGCAACAAAGAAAACAAAAAAACTAAAAAAGTGTTTTCAAATTTGAAAACTAATGGCACTAACAGAAAGTTTATAATTTTTCTAAAACTAAAGGCAAAAAGAATTAAAAAATAAAGCAAAAAACAAAACAAAATAAATAATGCAGAAAACAAAACAAAAAAATGGAAAAAAAAAGGAACTAAAAGCAAAAAAACTAAAAGTGTTTTCAAATTTGAAAACTAATGGCACTAACAGAAAGTTTATAATTTTTGTGACCTAAAAGAAAAAAGAAATCACTAAAAAACTATAAGTATTTTGTTCTAAGTAGAAATGAAAAAATAAATAGAAAAAAAGAAAAAAATGCCTATAATATTTGTTATGACTAACAAAATTACCAAATTGAGTATAATGATAAAACACAGTAATATTAAATAGCAGGAAAAAGAATGACTCAAAAATCAATTTTTATAGTAAAGTTATTCATAAACTAGTGATTCACACTAATTTTAAAAAATTCAAATTTAAACTATTTTAATTTTAAAACTAATGGCACTAACAGAAAGTTTATAATTTTTGTGACCTAAAAGAAAAAAATCACTAAAAAACTATAAGTATTTAGTTCTAAGTAGAAATGAAAAAATAAATAGTAAAAAAAATGCCACCTACTGGGCCACCACGGCCTGAATACGACTAGAAGCCCATCCATGTGCCAGGATTCAGGCCCGCAGAAGGCCCAGCAGGCCCACAGGCATAGAGGTGTGAGATTAGGCCCAGAGGCCTGCAGTTATGAGGAGTTCGATGGAGATGGCGGGGCAGCGCTTATAAACAGGTGCGACCGCTCCTCAGCTAGCGAGGTGGGACTAAACCTCCCACCGCACCGCGGCTTTGGCAGGCGCAGGCCATTGGTCCCGGTTGGTGGCACCAACCGGGACTAAAGGCCGCCGCTTCCCGCCCTTTGGGATGCTGAAAAGAGGGTTCTTTTTTCTAGCCCTCCGGATCGAGCACAACTTCGGTAAAGAGATGAGGCCCGAAGAAAAAGTTGAGCTCGGATGAAAAGTTTGAGATCATAGCAATCGCGCCCGACGGCCAACCGATTGAACCCCTCCGGACAAAGAGCACATTTCTTGCTCAGTGCGGGGTTTTGGTTAGGGACAAGATCCCGATCAGCATCCAGCAATGGTTAAAGCCGGCTACAGAAGACCCTGAGGTGTCTTATGTCAATGATATGCAGAAAAATGATCTTTGGACTGAGCTGAAGTCAAATTTCACCCTACCGCCAGAGGATGATCCGGAGAAGCCAGTTAAAGAGCAATTAATCAAGTCTTTTGCTCTTAAGAGGATGGCAGAACTATTCAGGAGGTGGAAGAAAGAGCTGAATAAGTTTGTCAAAAATAAAGAGACACCAGAATTCAAGGGCAGATATGAGAAGATCAGAGATCACTGGCCCGCATTTGTGGCCCACAAGACATCGGAAAAGAGTAAGAAGATGTCGGCGACAAACAAGAAAAATGCTGCGAAGAAGAAGCATCACCATTGCACGAGGTCAGGTGGCTACCTCGTAGCCCGGCCTAAGTGGGCCAAGACTGAGAATGATCTGGTTGATAAAGGGATCGAACAAGAGACAATTAACTGGCCAGACCGTTGCCGGACTTGGTTCTTTGGGGATGGCGGAACCTTGGACCCTGTATCAGGGAAGTGCATTTGGACGAATGATCAAATGGACATACCAGTCAAGAAGCTTCAGCAGTATATCGAAGCAGCGCAGCAAGGGACGTTCGTTCCAGACAGAGAGAACGACGAGCTCACAATGGCCCTCGGGAATCCTGAGCACCCTAGACGGACACGAGGCACGCCAGACTCCATTCCGTGGAAGGTTGGGTTTCCGGATGCAGGCGGTTACAAATGCCACGAGAGGAGGAAGAAAGTGGAGCAGACCCAACTGCAGGCGCTGCACGCTAGGGTACAAGTGATAGAGGAACGAGAAGCAAATCGAAGCAAACGAACTGCCAAAGCTTCCCCCGAAGCTACCCTGCCATCTCAGCGGAGAAGCAGCGTGGCTTCCACCGAGCTGCTTCAGCCGGAGCATGTCTTGACGGCTCCTGCCAGCTATCTCGTGGATGCTATCACGGAGTCTCAAAATTGACACCTTATGACGCAATTGATTAATATGAAGGTCAAGGCGGTTGTTGGCTCTGTTTTTCCTACTGAACCCGGCGCAACTTTTCACTGACGGCCGATTCCAGAAGGATATGCTAGGGTGATGGTGGATGAAATAAGGAGGGATTTGAGGACCTCCAGCTTGACCACCCTACCGGTGAAGGGGAGACTCGGCTGGGTTCTGCTCTGAAGACTCCATGCCTATGGAGGAAGGAGCTCATCAACCTGCCGAACTGGACGCCTCTGCCTCCTCCTCCTCCTCCGGCGAGTCAGGGAACTCCGCCTCCTCCTCCGGCGAGTGACGATCAGGGCACTCGGCCGGCTCGTTCCCCGGCGCGTGGCGGCACTCCGCATCCTTCTCCGCCTGCGCCGGCGCGCCCGAGCAGCCAGCCTCCTCCATCTCCGCCTCGTCAGCAAGGGCGGAAGAGACCTGCCGCCGCTCCGGCTGCTCTGGCACGTCGTAGTCCTTCTCCTCCGCCTCGTAAGCAAGTAAAGAAGACAACCGCTCTGTCTGCTCTATCGGCGTCTAGCAGTACAGCCAGAGGCGGGAGGACATACAGATTCGGTCCTTCTCTAAAGACTCCAGAGAAGTTACCATATGAGAGGACCCCGGAGGAGAACGCCGAGATTGCGCGAGAAGAAGTGAGGAACTTCTTTGAAGGGGTGAAAGCAAAGAAACATCCACCTCCGGAGGAGAAGGTAGATCCAGTGAAAGCGAAGCGCACTCTGGCTGCCCTGACAAAACCACCCAAGTCTCCGCCGAAAGGAAACTATGAGCGCATTATTGGAAAGGAATTTGCCGAAGCGGAGCGGTCGGGAAGTACTGTCAGTGATCAAAGGCTGAAAGAACGACGAGCTGGGAAACAAATTGCCCATCTCGGCGAACAAGCGAAGCAATCATGCCCCCTGCTCAAGGTGCCTAGCGACATCGTCGCTAATGATGCGAGGATGGTTCCCGGTTATAGCAATCTTGGATATTACCTGCCCGACGATGTACTTTATGATTTCATGGAGGTGCAGATACAAAGATGCGAGTACGGGAAGCCTCTCGTCAAAGATGAAAGATCTCTATCAACGATGATGCAAAGATTGCATGATTGGTACTTGAAAATCTGCAGAGAGTCTGGGGGAGGAGTACTTTGTATGTGAGAGTTAAAAAGGAGCATGACCTCGTTGGAATTGAACTGTTGCCTGTTCCATTTGAGGAGTTCTTTCAGTTTTTCAATCAATTGGCCCTCGATAAAGCAACGGCCACCTGCTACTGTTTGTAAGTAGTACTACTTCTGTCATTAAGTCTCTCTATATAGCTCAGCTCTTTCATTGCATGTATTTATAATTATCCTCACTATATTATGCAGATTGAAGATCGTCGAATTGAAGAAAATACAAATCGGTGATATTGGGTTCATTAACACAAATCTCATAGATGCAACTCAGGTTAAATTTCATGCCACAGATACCGAGGCCAACTTGCTACGATCGTTGGTAATAAATGAAAACAAAGATATAATACTCTCTCCTTACAACTTCAAGTGAGTTTTACTGTCTTGTGCATATTCGGTTTCCCTTATATATTGTCAAGGTTATAGTAATGTAATTGATGAGTTATGCATGCGTGTGCAGTTTCCACTATATTCTCCTAGAGATTAAGCAGGGACTAGTAACCGTCTTAGACTCAAGACGAAAAGATCCCCAGGACTATGCGGACATGACTCAAATGCTCAAGAAGTAAGTTAAATCGATCATTATCCACCATATCAGCAACTTTGTTCATTTCCTGATATATCGAGTAATTGTTTTCTTTGTCTGGCAGGGTTTGGAAAAAATTCACCAAAAAAGCTCCGTGACTCCCGAAGAAGCTGCAATTTAGACACCCGAAAGTAAGTACTATAGTAGCATGTTCCGCGCATCTCCTATTGATTCAAGGGCTAGTTTCATCAATACCATTTGGCATTCTTGATTATCAGTTTGATTGACCTCTATTTCTTGTAAAGTGGTTGTGGCAGGAACAACGGAATGATTTCTGTGGATACTACGTTTGCGAGTCCAGCCGCCACATGACCTGTGAGCGGGGCTACTCCGACGAACAATATGAAGTGCGTAAATAACAACATTCACAATTTTATTTTATTACCATCATTTGTGTTGAGTTTCATTCATTCATATATATATGTATTGACCCCCCTTCTTCAAATTAGATGTTTCGAAAGCGGGATGAACTCCTAGCACCAGCTCGCATGCGAGCAATTCAAGAGGAATTGGCGGCATTCTTTCTTGACCATGTGATCGCTGAAGATGGAGAATACTATGTGGACCATGAGTCCGTATGTTAGGAGATTATATTTGTAAGAGATAATTATTGTATATATGTAGCCAGTAGTGTCGGATAGATATACGAGAACTTGTTGTTCGACCAATCTCTCGGAGAAGGAGAGGTGGTCGATATCACTTCTCTCTGTATGCATATATGTTCATGACGATCTTCTGTTTCCTTCGTTTGCTTACTAGCTAGCTAGTGTCTAGTCCTCTCTATACGTATGTATAGTACGTAGCGTCGACCAAGCACGGACATAAGAGAGGACACTTCTCTCTATTAATAATAGCTAGCTAACACAATATATGAAACACCTAAATTAACCCCCCAAAACCCCCAACCCCCCCCCCCTTTCAAAAAAAAAAAAAACCCCCAGCCACAGAAATGCTGACGCGTGGATGCCTATTGGTCCCGGTTGGTGCCACCAACCGGGACCAAAGGCCCTCCTGCCTAGGCTTCGCGCACAGGCCACGTGGAGGCCCATCTGTCCCGGTTCTGGATTGAACCGGGACTAAAGGGACAGAGCATTAGTACCGACCCTTTAGTCCCGGTTCAGGAACCGGGACAAAAGGCCCTTACGAACCGGGATAATAGGCCCTTTTTCTACTAGTGTCAGCACAACGAACAAGGCAACCAAACTAATAATGCTTTATCACTCTCGCTTAGCCATAGAATTCTATAATTTTATATTTCGGCGAAGCCCCTGGTATTCGGAAGGCCGAATTCGGGGCGTGATACACGCCTATAAGCCGGAAAGGGACCACCCCTCGCCCTAAGCGGCGTAAGTCTTTAGGGACTCGAAAAACCTCGCCGAACAGCGACCAGTCTCTCGCCTTATCATGGCAATCAGTTTTAGCTTTCTCTACTGAGGTGCTGAACCCAGCAGAACCGGGGCACAATCGCAGTAGTTCTCCTAGCGCAACCTTAGCCGATAGAGCGGAACATAACGTACCAAAACATAGGAGTCGGGCAAACCCAACATTTGACCAAAGACATGATTCGGAGCTGATGCATATAATGCTATAAGTTCGGGGTGCCGCACTTGTGAAAGTGTTCAGACTTTTCACACCGCATTGTGGGGTACGTAAGCCCCTGGTGTATTGTCGTACCAGAGTGTACGGTTGCAAGGCGTCATTAATGAACACATAGATATATATATATAACAAAACTGCAATAATAGTCGTAATGTCATGCATTGTTTATTAAAAAATTGCGTTAAAGCAGAGTGATACAGGTAGTGCGATAAGCAAAGAGTAGGTCTATGTCCCTTCCAAGGGCAAGCTGAGGAATGATCTTAAATTGAATATTTCACTCGTTACTGTAATCAACCTGGGAATTCCATGGTATAACGTAGTTGTCTGCCTCCTTGGTTGCTGCATCATGTGTTCGGCAATAGTGCTGCCGGACAGTGTTTCCAGAGATTAAGGTCCTGAAAAAAAAGAAAAATGACCAAACGGAAAGCCCCTAGTGCGGTTTAGGCCGCGTTTTGGGGCATGCCGCAGTTGTGCCCCCTCCCCACATGTGCCCATGGTATTTTTAATGCGTAATTATGTACGCGCGTCACGAATATTGCCGTTGGGCTGGGATTGGGGTGGCCACCATATTGCTACGCGAGCTCAGATCGTGCCAGGCGGTCTATTTGCTGATTGCCCCGAGCGCACTTGAAGGTGTCCGGGCTTCGAAGCGCCGAACTGGTTGATTGCCTTGAGAGGCTGCTTTGCGCTTCTACTGCGAGGGCCATGGTGTGCTCCTCTGTTTGGAGAGAGCGCTCTGTGTTTCCATTGACTGTAATAACTCTGCGAGGTCCTGGCATCTTGAGCTTGAGGTATGCATAATGCGGTACCGCATTGAATCTAGCAAATGCGGTTCGCCCACGAAGCGCGTGATAACCACTGCGGAATGGGACTATATCGAAGATTAACTCTTCGCTTCGGAATTTATCCGGGGATCCGAAGACCACTTCCAGTGTAATTGAGCCTGTGCAATGGGCCTCTACGCCTGGAATGACTCCCTTAAAGGTCGTTTTTGTGGGTTTGATCCTTGAGGGGTCTATACCCATTTTGCACACTGTGTCCTGATAAAGCAGGTTCAGGCTGCTGCCACCGTCCATAAGGAATCGAGTGAGGTGAAATCCGTCTATGATTGGGTCTAGGACTAGTGCGGCGAATCCGCCATGATGGATACTAGTGGGGTGGTCCCTGCGATCAAAGGTGATCGGACAGGAGGACCAAGGGTTGAACTTTGGGGCGACCGGCTCCAACGCATATACGTCCCTGAGCACACGCTTCCGCTCCCTCTTGGGGATGTGGGTTGCATATATCATGTTCACCGTCCGCACTTGCGGGGGAAACCTCTTCTGTCCTCCAGTGTGCGGCTGTCGGGGCTCCTCCTCGTCATCGCTATGCGACCCCTTGTCCTTGTTTTCGGCAATTAACTTGTCGGCCTGCTTGAACACCCAACAATCCCTATTGGTGTGATTGGTTGGCTTGTCTGGGGTGCCGTGTATTTGACACGAGCGATCAAGTATACGGTCCCAGTTGGACGGACCCGGCGTACTTTGTTTGAATGGCTTTTTCCGCTGACCGGGTTTAGAGCCTTTGAATCCGGCATTGACTGCCGTATCCTCAGTATTGTCGCTGTTAATGCGGCGCTTATGCTTGTTGCGACGTGACCTGCTATTGCCGTCCTTGGTATCTGAGGTACCATGGTTCTTTGATATGTTATTACTGCGAGCCAGCCAGCTGTCTTCTCCCGCACAAAACCGGGTCATGAGCATCGTGAGAGCTGCCATAGATTTTGACTTTTCCTGACCAAGGTGCCGGGCTAGCCACTCGTCTCGGATGTTGTGCTTGAAAGCCGCTAAGGCCTCCGCATCCGGACAGTCGACGATTTGATTTTTCTTTGTAAGGAACCGCGTCCAGAATTTCCTAGCCGACTCTTCTGGCTGCTGAATTATGTGGCTCAAGTCATCAGCGTCTGGTGGTCGCACATAAGTGCCCTGAAAGTTGTCGAGGAATGCGGCTTCCAGATCTTCCCAAAAGCTGTTAAGCCAATGCCGCGCCGGTCCCTTGAGCTTTAGTGGGAGGTATTTGATGGCGTGTAAGTCATCGCCGCGGGCCATGTGGATGTGGAGGAGGAAGTCCTCAATCCATACCGCGGGATCTGTTGTGCCATCATATGATTCAATATTTACAGGTTTGAAACCTTCTGGGAATTGATGTTCCATTACTTCGTCTGTGAAGCATAAGGGGTGTGCGGCGCCTCTGTATTGGGCTATATCGCGACGCAGCTTGAATGGGTCTTACCCGCTGTGTTCGGCCTGACCGGATTTGCTTTTACTATATCCGGTGTGACGTTTGTCGTCTCGTAGAGTGGTGTGCCCTCGTGATCCGTAGATCAATCTTGAATGCTTTGCCTTGTCCTCCAATATGTCTCGCAGGTCTGGCATATCTCCCCATGCCTTTTTATTTGAATGGCATTGGGGTGGAGGCTGAGCTTTTGGCTGGAATGCCTCTCTATCGTGGCCACGAGGTGGCCGATCAGCCGTATCATATGCTTCCTCCTCCAGTTGGGGTAGTAACCTGCACCTTGGGTAACTCTTGGAGGGGCGCTCGAGTTTATATTCCTCGGCCGCGAGGACTGCAGTCCATTTGTCAGCTAGCAGATCTTGATCAGCTTGAAGCTGCCGCTGCTTTTTCTTCAGGCTATTTACCGTGCCCATAAGCCGGCGCTTGAAGCGCTCTTGTTCGATGGGATCCTCTGGTACGGCGAATTCATCATCGCTGAGGCTTGCCTCGTCTTCGGAGGGGGGCATGTGATTGTCATCCTCCTCCTCTCCGTCTGCCGCTCTCTCAGGAGAGCTGGCTCCTTCATCCTCCTGCTCTAAGTCTTGCTGGAGGGGATTGTTGTTGTCTTCGGCGCTATCCGGAGTGTTATTATCTCCTGTGCCGGTATCACCACTTTTGCTTTGGCGGGACTTAGAGCGGCGCCGCTGATGTCGGCGCTTGGGTTGCTTCTTGGAGGGGTCATCCGCCGCTATCTCATCGCCATTGCCTTCTTTGGGTGTATCCACCATGTATATGTCATATGACGAGGTGGCTTTCCTGTGCCCTATAGGTTCTGGTCCATGCTTGTCTCCTACATCGTTGTCCATACCGTCGATGTCTTCGGAGTCGAAGTCGAGCATGTCGGTTAAATCATCGACAGTGGCTACGAAGTGGGTGGTGGGTGGGCGTCGAATTTCTTCGTTGTCCGCATCCCAATCCTGTTGGCCAGAATCCGGCCAGGGCTCTCCTGACAAAGGGAGAGACCTTGTGAATTCAGAATGTCGCCGAAGGGCGAGTGCTGAAAGATATCCGCGGCGGTGAATTCCATGATCGGCGCTCAATCGGATTCGATTGGCAGGGGCGCGGATGGTTCGGAGTCCGGAAAAGAGTCCGACACCTTGGAGTCACGGGCTGAGAAGAGGATTATGCTGGTGTTTGGCTCGATCGACGTTGAGACTGCAACCCCTGAGGCGGTGTCTAACCACCCGTCCTCGACTGGCGCAGTTGGCTCTGAGCTAAGGGTTGGAGCTGATGCGGGCGCAGCCTCTGGGATACTATTCGGCGGCAGAGCTAGGTCATACCCATCGCGACAGTGCGGCGCGCCCGACTGTGGCTCGAACCCGTCGAAGATCAAGTCTCTGCGGATGTCGGCCATGTAGTTCAAACTTCCAAATCTGACCTGATGGCTAGGGGCGTAGCTTTCAATCTGCTCCAGATGGCCAAGCGAATTAGCCCGCAGTGCAAAGCCGCTGAATACGAAGATCTGTCCGGGGAGAAAAGCCTCACCCTGGACTGCATCGCTATCGATGATAGTAGGAGCCATCAAGCCTAACGGCGAAGACACAGAGGAACTCTCAATGAAAGCACTAATGTCGGTGTCAAAACCGACGGATCTCGGGTAGGGGGTCCCGAACTGTGCGTCTAGGCCGGATGGTAACAGGAGGCAGGGGACACGATGTTTCACCCAGGTTCGGGCCCTCTTGATGGAGGTAAAACCCTACGTCCTACTTGATTAATATTGATGATATGGGTAGTACAAGAGTAGATCTACCACGAGATCAGAGAGGCTAAACCCTAGAAGCTAGCCTATGGTATGATTGTATGTTATGGTTGTTGTCCTACGGACTAAAACCCTCCGGCTTATATAGACACTGGAGAGGGTTAGGGGTTACACAAGGTCGGTTACAAAGGAGGAGATATCCATATCCTACTGCCTAGCTTGCCTTCCACGCCAAGTAGTCCCATCCGGACACGAGACGAAGTCTTCAATCTTGTATCTTCATAGTCTAACAGTCCGGCCAATGGAGATAGTCCGGCTGTACGGAGACCCCCTAATCCAGGACTCCCTCAGCTATATTCTCTGAGTTCTGTGAAAAGATTTGTGAGGTTTTCATGGATGATTTTTCTGTCTATGGATCCTCTTTTGATGATTGCTTAAGCAACCTTGACCGAGTTTTGCAGAGATGTGAAGAAACTAATCTTGTCTTGAATTGGGAGAAGTGCCACTTTATGGTTAATGAAGGTATTGTCTTGGGGCATAAAGTTTCTGAAAGAGGTATCGAAGTTGATAAAGCCAAGGTTGATGCTATTGAAAAGATGCCATGTCCCAAGGAGATTAAAGGTATAAGAAGTTTCCTTGGTCATGCCGGTTTTTATAGGAGGTTCATTAAGGACTTCTCAAAAATTTCTCGGCCTCTCACTAATTTATTACAAAAAGATATACCATTTGTTTTTGATGATGATTGCGTAGAAGCATTTGAAATACTTAAGAAGCATTGATCTCTGCACCTATTGTTCAGCCACCTGATTGGAATTTACCCTTTGAAATTATGTGTGATGCTAGTGATTATGCTGTAGGTGCTGTTCTAGGGCAAAGAGTTGATAATAAATTAAATGTTATTCAATATGCTTGTAAAACTCTAGACAATGCTCAGATAAATTATGCTACTACTGAAAGAGAATTCTTAGCAGTTGTATTTGCTTGTGAGAAGTTTAGACCATATATTGTTGATTCTAAAGTAACTATTCACACTGATCATGCTGCTATTAAATACCTTATGGAAAAGAAAGATGCTAAACCTAGACTTATTAGATGGGTTCTCCTGCTACAAGAATTTTATTTGCATATTATTGATAGAAAGGGAGCTGAGAACCCCATTGCAGACAACTTATCTAGGTTAGAAAATGTGCTTGATGACCCACTACCTGTTGATGATAGCTTTCCTGATGAACAATTAAGTGTCATAAATGCTTGTCATACTGCTCCATGGTATGCTGATTATGCTAATTACATTTTCTCTAAATTTATACCACCTAGTTTCACATACCAACAAAAGAAAAAGTTCTTCTATGATTTGAGACATTACTTTTGGGATGACCCACATATTTATAGAAGGAGTAGATGATGTTATTAGATGTTGTGTACCTGAGCATGAACAGGAACAGATCCTACGCAAGTGTCACTCCGAGGCTTATGGAGGACACCATGCTGGAGACAGAACTGCACACAAGGTATTGCAATCCGGTTTTTATTGGCCTACTCTCTTCAAGGATGCCCGTAAGTTTGTCTTATCTTGTGATGAATGTCAAAGAATTGGTAATATTAGTAGACGTCAAGAAATGCCTATGAATTATCCACTTGTTATTGAACCATTTGATGTTTGGGGCTTTGATTATATGGGACCTTTTCCTGCCTCTAATGGATATACACATATTTTAGTTGCTGTTGATTACGTTACTAAGTGGGTAGAAGCTATTCCAACTAGTAGTGCTGATCATAACACCTCTATTAAGATGCTTAAGGAATTTATTTTTCCAAGGTTTGGAGTCCCTAGATACTTAATGAGTGATGGTGGTTCACATTTTATTCATGGTGCTTTCCGTAAAATGCTTGCTAAGTATGATGTTAATCATAAAATTGCATGTCCTTATCACCCACAGTCTAGTGGTCAAGTAGAATTGAGTAATAGAGAACTCAAATTAATTTTGCAAAAGACTTTTAATAGATCTAGAAAGAATTGGTCCAAGAAACTTGATGATGCATTATGGGCCTATAGAACTGCATATAAAAATCCTATGGGTATGTCTCCGTATAAAATGGTTTATGGAAAAGCATGTCACTTACCTCTAGAACTAGAACATAAGGCATATTGGGCTTTTAAAGAGCTCAATTATGATTTCAAACTTGCCGGTGAGAAGAGGTTATTTGATATTACCTCACTTCATGAATGGAGAACCCAAGCCTATGAGAATGCCAAATTATTTAAATAAAAAGTTAAAAGATGGCATGACAAAAGGATACAAAAGCATGAGTTTAATGTAGGTGATTATGTATTGCTATAAAACTCTCGTTTAAGATTTTTTTGCAGGCAAA
The DNA here is from genome assembly GCF_003073215.2 of Triticum urartu. Lineage (NCBI taxonomy): Eukaryota > Viridiplantae > Streptophyta > Magnoliopsida > Poales > Poaceae > Triticum > Triticum urartu. The sequence goes on from NC_053026.1 coordinate 545,082,753, forward strand.
CTTCTCTCTAAATGGGAAGGTCCTTACGTTATCGAGGAGGTCTATCATTCCGGTGCCATAAAAATCAACAACTTCGAAGGGACAAATCCGAAGGTGGAGAACGTTCAAAGAATTAAACATTATATCTCAGGTAATCCTATAAATGTTGAAACCAATGTTATTGAAACCGTAACTCCAGAGGAATACATAAGGGACACTTTCCGGAACGTTTCAGACTCCGAAAAGGAATAGGTATGAGATACGGTAAGTAAACCGACTCCAAAACAGTTCTAATGGCAATATTTCTCCGTTTTGGAATATTTAGAAAAATAGAAAAATAAGAAGCAGCCCGGGAAGGACACGAGGCCTCCGCGAGGGTGGAGGGCGCGCCCTAACCCCTGGGCGCGCCCCCTACCTCGTGGGCACCTCCTGTGCTTTCTGGACTCCGTTTTCTTGCGCGTTACGTATTTTGGTTGGTAAAAATTCATTATATAATCTCCCGAATGTTTTGACTCCCGTATCACGCAAAAATCTCCTGTCTTTGTTTCGAGCTATTTTTCTAACAGATCCAGGTTGTCATGTCGTCTTCAAGTGCCCCAAGGACCAGTTCTTCGAGAAGGTCATCAACCCCTACCTCACGGAAGTGCTGCAACACCCTCAAACCATTGAGATGCATGAGGGGTTGTTGCACATCCGCGATGTTGAGGGGCCAAGGAAGACCGGAAGCACGAAGGCAAGGCTCGAGGCATTGGAGCAAGAAGTTTTCAAGTGTCAGGAGATGGTGGAGCGTCGACTCGATTTCAATCACATTATGATCACAGAGTTCACCAACAACCACAAGCTAGACGTCAAGGACATTGGGGAGGCCATCTTCAAGCTTCATGAGAAAATCAAGCACCTCCAAGCCCAGATCTATGACCTGCAAAATCAAAATTGTGAGTATAAATATAGATTCAAGAGGATGAGTTTGGCTGCAGATTTGAGGTTTCAGGAGAATCGATCATCCTTCTATGATGGTGAGCCTATGCCTTGGAAGAAGGACGACAAGCCTACGCCATCAACAAAACCATCAACTTCTTCACCAACAAAGGAGGCATATTCACATGGGTATGGGCACTCCCCTTGGAAACTGCCAAGCTTGGGGGAGTGCCCCAGTATCGTATCACCATCACTTTTATATTTACCATTTTTCTTAGTCCGATCCTTTTGATAATATCTTGATCTAGTAGAATAAAAGCTTTTAGTATGATCTAGTTGTGAGTTTTGCCTTATGATCCTTCTATGTAATCGAGTCCGTGAGCTATATATAATAAAGATTAGTGTTGAGTCAAGGGCTTGATTATTTTGCCATGATCTTGAATGAATAAAAGAAAAGAGAAAGAATAAAAAGAAACAAAGAGATCATATGGATCTTCTGGAGAGTAATGAGCTCACAGATAAAAAGTATGATGAATAAAAGTTGTTGAGAGTTGACAAACATAGTTTTGGTCATCGTTGCAATTAATAGGAAGTAATAAAGAAAGAGAGGTCTTCACATATAAATATACTATCTTGGACATCTTTTATGATTGTGAGCACTCATTAAAATATGACATGCTGAAGAGTTGACATTGGACAAGGAAGACAACGTAATGGGTTATGTTTTATTACATCTGAGATAAATTATATTGTCATGGATCATCCAACATGGTTGAGCTTGCCTTTCCCCATCATGCTAGCCAATTCTTTGCACCAAGTATAGATACTACTTGTGCTTCCAAATACCCTTAAACTAGTTTTGCCATGAGAGTCCACCATACCTATCTATGGATTGAGTAAGATCCTCCAAGTAAGTTGTCATCGATGCAAGCAATAAAAATTGCTCTCTAAATATGTATGACTTATTAGTGTGGGAGAAAATAAGCTTTATACGATCGTGTGATATGGAAGAAATAAAAGCGACAGACTCCATAATAAAGGTCCATATCACAAGTCGCAATATAAAGTGACGTTCTTTCGCACTAAGATTTTGTGCATCCAACCATAAAAGCGCATGACAACCTCTGCTTCCCTCTGCGAAGGGCCTATCTTTTACCTTTATCTCCTACCTTACATAAGAGTCATGGTGATCTTCACCCTTCCTTTTTACATTTTATATTTTGGCAAGCACAACATGTTGGAAAGATCATGGTATATATGGCTAATTGGATGTGAGTTTTCATGAACTATTATTGTTGACATTACCCTTGAGGTAAAACGTTGGGAGGCAAAACTATAAGCCCCTATCTTTCTCTGTGTCCGATTAAAACTCCATACCCATAAGTATTGTGTGAGTGTTAGCAATTGTGAAAGACTATATGATAGTTGAGTATGTGGACTTGCTGAAAAGCTCTTATATTGACTCTTTCCTATGTTATGATAAATTGCAATTGCTCCAATGACTGAGATTATAGTTTGTTAGTTTTCAATGAAGTTTATGATTCATACTTGAAATTGTGATTGAATTATTACTCTAGCATAAGAAATCATATGACAAAAATTATATAAGTTGATGTTCTAAGAATGATCATGATGCCCTCATGTCCGTATTTTATTTTTATGGACACCTCTATCTCTAAACATGTGGACATATTTTATGATTTCGGCTTTCGCTTGAGGACAAGCGAGGTC